>NW_027096319.1:0-22023 GCF_019320115.1 Miscanthus floridulus
TGTGCTTTGGCTATCAGAACTTCCTCTTCTTGATCGGGAGAGGATTCCTTCTCTTCTTTGAAGAGTTCATAATGAATGCTAGTGCAGGGAGTCTTTCCACTAATTCTATCAAGCATAGCCCTTGCTTCACTAGCAGACAAATGAAGAAAAGCTCCTCTAGAGGCTACATCAAGGGATTCCCTAGAATCCTTGCTAAGACCCATGTAAAAATGTTGAAGAAGTACAGGGTCTTGAATGGCAAGGTCCGGGCCAGTGATGATTAGTTCATTAAAATGATCCCACGATGTACTAAGAGATTCTTCTTCTAGTTGTCTAAAATTTAGAACCTCTTTTCGAAGGCTGACTACCTTAGAAATGGGAAAGAAATGTAATCAAAATTTAGAGCATAATATTTCCCAATCTCCTTGCATACTTCCTACGGTTAGACTGTACCATTATTTAGCCAATCCTGTCAAAGAGAACGGGAATAACTTTCATCTCAAGGTTTTGTCAGACATGCTAGCGATATGCAAGCAAGCACAGATCTGTTCAAACTCTTGTAGGTGTGAGTATGGGTTTTCATCGCCTTCTCTCAAGAAGGATTTATCCCGAATCAGTTTTATTAAATACAGGCACAGCTCATAATCAGGTGTTATGATAGGGTCTAAGGATTCTGGTGGCTTTAGGCTTGCGCTCGTGGGTTTAGCATATTGATAGATAGGAGTGGAATCCATGCTAAACCAAAAAGTAAAACAAACAAAGAACAAAAGATAAAATGTTAAGCTAGGCTCGAAGTTAATTCAGCAACCGTTTCCCCGGAAACGGCGCTAGAAAGCTTGTTGGTATATTTTAACGCACATAGATAAATCCGCAAGTGCATGGATACCACTGTAGCTTTCACCCGGAGGTATTCCAAGTATCATATCCATAGGGAAACATGTGAAACTAACTATGGTCTAACTTAACTAGGGGTAGCAACAAGGTACTCTAGTTCTGACTTGGATAAGCTTATGCCTTCTACTATTCAATTGGGGACATTACTAGAAATACACCAGGAGAGGATGCTTTGCTTCGCAACCACATCCTACGTGTGCCTACAGACGGGAGGTGGACTACAAAGGATCAACGAAGCTATATAGTACAAGCTATATAGAACTTATATCACACACGTGATCTACCACCTTCCGAAATACAGGGGCATCAACGATCAACCCAAGTCTAAGCACCACGCTTACACTTACGATTAATACTTTAACCTAGAGTGTCTATAGATTAAAGCACTCAAAAGAAAGTTGTGATCCTGATGAACAATATAAACATTTACTTACTTGAATCAGAAGTTGATTACCAGAGAGATCTCGAAAGCAAGCTCAAGTAGAACTTGGATCCGCCAAGTTATAAGCCGTAGAGAGAGCACCGATAGGCCGGCACCTCCTCCAAACTCTTCCCTCACTCTCTATCTCACTATTCTATTTATAAGACTAGATCCTATAGAGGAATAATCTTCTCTTGATTGCTGGGTCTGACCCTAAAGATATTAATTAGGGTTTCAGGGATCTACTGAGGGAGGGTGGCAGGGGCAGATATATATAGGCTGAAGCATCCATCGTGAGCCCTTGGATCAAACCAACTTAAAGAATGGCATAGATGCAACCTAGGAGGCGGTGGAGAACCGACATTGCGACGCAGAGGCTGACAGGTGGGCCCAGGGGTCGGGTGCCTGTAGGTGGGGCTGGCCAGCCCCACATGGTAGTCCTCTAGAGTCCTCTATAACCTTCTGGTGCCCGTTTCACGGTGGATAAGCATGATTAATTCTGACATGTAGGTCCGCCTTGATGTTTTTTTGGATAAACCCTGCAGAAAATACAGATTCACCAAAACTCATGGAATTTGTTAGTTTAAACCCCTAGACCTTTGTTGGTGATCATAATTGTGCCCTTATACATATTTTGTTGATGGTTTATAATGGTTGTTAACTACCGTTAACACCAAGTATGCTGGTTGGGAGCAGCCTGCTCCTTAGCAAGCTGAGAGCTCCGGGCATCAGGGCTTAAGTGAGCATTGGTAGGATGGCAACTTCGACTACTATCAGCAGCAACAATATGAAGAAGTCTACCATGACCAGCAGATGCAGCATTCCCGCTTCTCTAGCTATGACTACCATGACCAGCAGATGCAGCATTCCCGCTTCGACAACAGGCTGACGACCATAGAAGATACGTAACAGGACATCCAGAACACACTTCACAAGCACACCCAGTGGCAAGCGGAGGCAGGAAAATTCCTAGCCGCCATCCAGCAACACCAGGAGCAGGCGAATGAGAATTGGCATTACCTATTCTAGGGTCTCAACATCGACCCGCCTTTATGAGAGACTGCAGCAACACCCAGCTTGGGGGAGGAGCCCCCGTTTACCGAAGGTAAGTTTTCCCTTTCTAGCATTTTATCATTTTCTTTAGTTTATTTTTCAAGTTTGTTATTTAGTTAAAAAAAGATGCATAACCCAATAACAAAATAAAAATTTGCCTTTGCTTTTATATATATATATATATATTACTATGGTGTGATCTAAAAAATGAAAACCTAATAAAAAGAGTGTACATGTAGTTTAAGTTTAATATGGTTTGTTTAAGATGTCTTTTAGTTTTCTTTCTTGTTTTTAAGAGCTAGATAAGTAAAAAGGAACTTGAAGATGATCTCACATGATGGAAATAATGAATAGTTGTGTAACACCCTAAAATTTGCATCATTTTAAAATAGGTAAATTTGATTTAATTATGCATTTTGTGAGCTTCTAAAGTTAGAAAAAAATAACTTTTGTTAAATTAAAATCAAATGTAAGTTCTAGTTACATGCTTGTGCATACATGCTGCTGCATATTTATTTTTGTTATGATTGGGATTGATCAAAACTGCAAAAGAATTTGAATTGGATTTCAATTTGGTTTTGAAAATGTGTTTAAGAAAAAAGAAAAGGAATTTTTTACCTCTCTCTCCTTGGCTTTTGGCCCGATCGACCTTGTCTCCCTTGCAGTCCAGGTTCCACCTCCTCTCTCCCCACGGTGCAGCGTGCTACGCGCTGCCCGCTTGGCCGACCGGCCTAGAAAAGCAGAAGCGCCGGCGCCTCCCTCATCTCTCTCTCTGTCTGACTGACCAGCCGGTCCCACGCCTAGAGTCGCTGATACGACAGGCCCACACATCAGTGTCATCTTCTTCCTCCCGTTCGTGTCTGAGCAGGACAGCTCCACCGAGAGTCTGCCTCCACCCCGTTTCCGCCCTATTGGCATACGCCGCAAGTCGCCCTGCCCCTTAAATAGTGCCCTATGCCCGCGTCGTCTCCCTATCTAGCCCGAGAGCAAGCCGCTGCCATTCTCAGAGACCACAACGCCACCGCAACCCTAGTTAGCCGCCGCCGATGTTCCCTTCGCCGTGCCACTGCTCCTCCGCAACCACGACCACATTCCCGAGCTGCGAGTGAAGGTAGGGAAGCCACCGGTACCTTCTATGCTCTCCCCCTTGCTCCTTTTCGCTTGCACGACAATGAACTCAAAATTATATTTTGTTGGACTAAAAATTATAGTTTGGTTATTGAACTAAAAATTACTTGTGTAGACACTGTATATTTTGTTGAACTAACTCCTGTAGGAAACTCTCAAATCTAATCTGGATAAGTCAAGAGATGAATTCGTATCGGAGATGAATCATGATGAGGAAGTGGACGAACAAATCAACAGGTTATGAGTAACATCAAAGACAACATAGCATTGAGTCTTCCTAAAACTCAAGCTAGGATGCTGATGAAAAACAGGATGCAACCCACCTTGTATTAGACAGAATATGCCTATTTTTATTACCTTCAAAAGGACCAGCTCGCACGTCAGCAACAAGGACCAAGATGTCTAGATTGAAGAGCAAAAAGATGACATAACAAAAGGATGAGAAAGAAAGGGTGCAATCTAGGAAACAAGAAGCTCATGAACTAGTCAAACTGCAAGGCTAGCTGAACAAGGAAAACTTCAACCAAAAGGGAAGGACCATCCTTCGTCAAATGGTGTCATCACGCTCCAATGACAAAGGTAACATTCTAAGGTAAATGGTCATTATTTAAAAAAGAAGAAGAGAGTTTTTCCTTGATTCTGGTAGGCACATAAATAAGAAACAAACATGTTCGAGTTACAACTTACTTGATCCAACCTGATTAACTCAACATGTTCTTTAAGCTTGTTCCTAGCACCACTTTCTTGATCTCATAGTTTTAACCAAATAAGCTAAAAAGTGCACATCCTATCTCTGGAAGATGATAGTTATAATCATGTAAAGATTGATACATTATACACAGATAGACAATCCTTCCATTGGTTAAGCCATTCAACCCTTTTGGACAAATATACTTAAATGCTACATTCATAGTCAATCTTCTAATCTTATCCCCCATGATATAATTGAACAAAGCGCATAACATCAACTTCATCTTGTTCTATGTGCCTAAGGCTAGAGAAGAATAAATAAAGTTTTCGTTCTATTGGTGTTTTCCCACCAACAGAGCCCATGCACTGATCTCTACCTTGTTTTTATGAGCAAGACACATTTCAAGCAAAGTGTGGGGGAGTCAGTCGATTCCCTAGATTTCTACAAGTGAAAGTTCAGAACCTGTCAAACTCAAAACCAAGACGGGTTTGACGGAAGAAGGTGGCATCACCATTAGAGGTGCCACCTTAAGAATCCTCACCTTCAAAGCGAATCGAGGTACTTGGTAAATAAACTTCACAAAGAGAAGTCCAGCTCAAAGAACTTACAACACCGAACCCTCACCGAAAGAGCTAGCTTGGGGGAGAAGTACTCTCGAGTATCTAGGTAAGTATTCTTTCCCCTTTTTGTTTTAGTTTTAGTTTTCTTTTAATTAGTTCAAAAATGCTGAATAAAAAACAAAATAAAAATTTATCTTTGCATTAGTCATTTATAGTAATAATGTGTCATCTAGTAAAATTGAAACACAAAATAAAAAGGTATGTCTAGTTTGCTTTAATTTGTTTTTAAGAGCGGAATAAAATAAAGAGGACTCAGAATAATCTCTTAAATAGAAATGATGAATAGTTGTTCTGTTGTAATTCCTTTCAAGTACCTAGTTTTCAGCCTTGAATTCTCCTGAGTTTTGGATAAAATTGTTTTGATATAAGGATTTACTCTGAACTTGAAACTCGTGGGTGGCATATGCTTGATCTAAGTCTAGGTAATTGACGGATATGATATGAGAAGGTCTGAGCTACTGTTTATCTTGTTCCAAGTGACACTAAAGTTTTAGAGATTTACTTTTTAAAAAACACAAAAATGCTACATGATGAGTTCCTATATGACAAAGCTTGAATTCCCACCAGAGCCATACATGTTATTTAGGCTAGAAAAACTTCCACATATATGTTGCTTGCCTTTGCATTGAGTTTTGTCAAGCTTTGTGACCCTTATGTGAGGTTTGTCATGCTCTTAAAATCAAGATCACGTACACACCACCCAAATATGCACTACTCCTAAACTGGGGGTAGGCGCAAAAATATGCCTTCCATCTAGATCCACCCAAAAATGTTCAACTCCTACACTGGGAGTGAACACAAAAACATGCTTGATAGGTTTTTCATCCACCAAATAAATGCTCCAAGTTCTTGTTGCTATCTCTCAAAACTTTTGTTGTAGAAAAGAGGCATGGGGATGCAAAAGTTATTCATATAAAAAAAGAGAGAAAAAAAGAGTTGAGAAAAAATGAACAAGTGTCCGAGATATCTAAAACAATGGGTACTTAGATGCCCGCCTAAAAAAAGAAGAGATGAATAAGATAGCCCCTGTTCTCTAGCAAATGTTTCCAAGTTTCAAAAGAGAGATAAGTTTTCAAGGAGCAAAGTAGAATTAGGTTAGTGTAGGGTCGAGATGGCGGACTAGAGGGGGGATGAATAATCTTTTCTAAAAAATTAATCACGCTGGCTAACCGAAACAAATATGGAATTAAAACTACCGGTCTATCCAAGACTACACCCCTCTATCTAAGTTCACAAGCACCTTAGAAAAGATCCTAATAAGGCAACAAAGGTGTCGGGCTAGCTAGAGCTCTTCTGAACAATTCTAGCTTGCAAGGTCACAAAAACCTATGCCGCTAGTACTTCAAACACGAGGGAGCTCCTACACAACTAGTATGCAAAAGCACAAAGCTTAAGCTCACTAGCAATGCTCAATAACAAGGCAACTAATGCCAAATTAGAGAGCACAAAAAACTTAGTTACGCAAACTAAGCAATGTGACTAACAAGGTTACTGAAACCAGATTAGTCCTGCAAGAGCTACTTCGATGCTACACAAGCAAGACGGTAACTAGCAAGCTACACAAGCACAACTAGTTATAAGAACAACTACAACAACACAAGCACAAGATATATGAAAGTAAATACAAGCTTGTATTGGGGGATTGCAAACCAACGGGAAGAACAAGGTTGACACGGTGATTTTTTCTCCCAAGGTTCACGTGCTTGCCAACACGCTAGTCCCCATTGTGTCGACCGCTTACTTGGTGGTTCGGAGGCTAATTGGCATCACCCACCATGCCCACACATTGGGCACCACAAGAACCTACCCACAAGTGAGGGTAGCTCAATGACACGCTCTACTAGAGTTGCTCTTCATGGCTCCCGCGGGGCAAGCACAATGCCTATCACAAATCCTTTTCTGGAGCTCCGCACAACCTTCTCGCAGGCTTCACGATAGAGAAATTGCCACCAAGCCATCTATGAGGTGGCAAGGTCCAAGAGTAACAAGCACCACCGACTTGCAACATGAACACCTAGTGCTCCTCGATGCAATCTCTCAAAGCAACGCACTAGAATCACTCACTCGCAATTGATTCGCACTCTTGCAAGCACAAGTGAGCTAGGGTTCATCCAAGCACTCCTACACAAGCCACATAGGCATGAGGGTGCTCAGCAACAAGCCCAAGGCCAGCTAAGGTCACTACTTATAGCCCCAAGGGCTAAAAGAGCCATTGCACAAAAATAGTCTTCGAGGAGGTTCGGACCCAGGCTTGAAACCCATGGTTTGGACCATCTACAATGAAGGTCCTAACCCCCGGATCTATTTATCGTGCTATTTGCATGAAACTGGACTCATGATCCGAACCCTAGATCTAGACCAACTCCCTCAGTGTCCGGACCCTAACAGAAAGGTTCTAGAGAGGGGAAACACCTTCGGACCCTATTTGGACCCAACATCTAGACCATCTCTAGGAGTCCAATGCCACCTCCTGTCGAACACGCAATGGAGACATGCCCCTTCGTACTCGTGCAAAAAACTATGAGGAAACCAGACTCTCCTGCTACGGTCCAAGGCTAGCATAGCACAGGGTTCAATGCTGTGTGAGCAGCGCTGATCACGGTGCTCCTGTGGCTAGACCCGCAATGATCCTCGATCCGCCCGCCTGAGTCTGGAGAGAGTGCGTCAAGCCATGTTCCTCCTTGCCGCAGTCGGACCCGAGCGCTTGGGTCCAAACTCTCCTCCACCCATGGTCCAAAGCTGAGCGAGCGCTAGCCCGCCCTTTGGTTGCGCCACTCCTTTCCCCAAGGCCGGACTCGCTCGATCTCTAGGGACTGAGGATAGGGCCGAGTCCCCGCTGCAGCGATTCTGTGCGGCGCTACATCAAACCCGCGTCCCTCCTTGCCTCAGCCAACGATGGCTCCCCTAGTCAGAACCGTTAGCTAGCATCGAACCCATGTGGCCAAGTGATGAACCCGCGCAGCTCCTCACGATCCAAAGCCCAAATGGGCCGACCAGACCTGGTAATACCCTACATCGGACCCACAACTTGCTTCCTCGGTCCGAAAGCACCAAGCGCGCGTGCCTTAGTACTAGCATTGGAGAACCGGACCCATGACAGTGGGTCCGAGGACCACGACCAGGTTCTGAAGCCTGGTAGGTGGTGCCCACTGCATTCCTATTGGCTGACGGTCGCTTTCAAGCACTATCTTCAACAAGAATTTCTTGGTCACAAACGGAAATTGCTTGTTGAGCTCTTCTCTCTCTCTCACTGACACACGCATGCAAGCTTGTCCCCCTACTATTCTTCAACAAGAATTTCTTGGTTAGAAAAGAGAATTGCCTGTTGAGAGATAGCCCTACTAATTTCATTCTTTTAAGTGCTACTTCTTCTTTTTTTCACCACCATTTCAAATGTGCTAACACCACCAAGTGTAGACCACCAAGTGCAAGTGTGTTAGCATTTTTCTAAACATTTTTCTAGGGTTAATCACTCACTTTGACACGCCACTCGATCCTAGCAACGATGCAAAGTTAGATCACTCGAATGGTACTAGATGACCGATATACAAACAAGTTTGCCCCTCTTGATAGTATGGCCATCTATCCTAAACTCGATCATAAACTTCTCTACACACCTATGACTGGCGAAATGAAATGCCCTAGGTTATACCTTTGCCTTGCGCATTCCATTCCATCTCCTTCGATGTTGATGCAATGTATGCACCAACCATATCACCAAATGATATGATCCACTTCATATCATCAAGTGACCGCATTGGTTCATCGATCTTGACTTCACTTTCTCTTCACCGTTACTTCGGTCCATTGGCGCCAAGTCATCACTCAACTTGCCATTCACACTTGCAACTTGTCCGTTAAGCCAAGCCTTGTCTTGATCTTCTCAACCTTGGTCACATGACTCAATGTCACGTCTCATATACAATGAGCTCCTTCATCACATGTTCACCTGTGGACTAATCTCCTGTGTATCTCTCATAAACACATTAGTCCACCTAGGTTGTCAATCAATTACCAAAACCAAACTAGGGACCTTTCAGTCTCCCCCTTTTTGATAATTGATGACAACTCTATAAAGATATGGAAATTAAGCTCTTGTGGATTCTTGTTGCTTTCCCAAACAATTTTACCATGTGTAAATGATTTTGGACAAGTACCATAAACCCAAATTGGTAGTATTAGCTCCCCCTACATAAGTGCTAGAGTGTTTGGTTTGAAGCTCGCACATATGCATAGATTAGAATTGTGGGAGAGTAATTACTACCAAATGATGCTAGGTGTAAAGAATAAACCTTTGAAGCGTGATATACCAATTGGAGTTGCACCTTTAAGTTCATCCTTAGCACCATAGTTAGCAAGATGCCACTTGGAAACAAAAACACTAGATACCCCGTGAGATCAACATTAGAAGCAAGGTACTAGTATTACTTGAAAAACAAACCAAGTGTCTAGCTATCATCCTATGCATGCTAGTTTCCATTTCATCAATTAAATTCTACAACTAGCATACACCACACAAGCATGCATATCAAATTTTAAAACTTATGCAATGCAAGCAAGTACATGAATATGCACAAATCAAATGCAACCAATCAAAGTTCATGAGCTTGCTCCCCCTACTTGTGTGCTTTTCTTATCCAAGAATTTTGATCCTTCTCAATTCTTCAATGTTGCTCCCTCTTTTTCCATGTCCAACTTTTTGCTCCCTCTTTGTCCATGTCCAACTTCTACTTATCCCCATGCATTTTCATATCTTTGTTCCAAGTTCTCCCTTGTTGTCATCAATTTCCATAAAAGGTGTTCTTCTTATTGATACAAAGGACTGCATTGGGGCAGATGGTTGACACTTGAATCTTGCATTTTTATGGACACTACTAAATATGTTGGAATGACACCACTTGTAGCCCTTGAGATACCTCATGTAGGATCTTTGATCTTGATACCAATCAGTGGTGCACCTCCCCCTATGTTATAGCATGGGTCATCCATTTGATAGACTTGAGCTCTTGTAGATGAGGGAACTTGTTTTTCTTGATCATCACTTAAAGTTGAGGATCACTTGTGGAACCACCATTTGATGTGCTAGATACCACTTGTATGAATACCACTTGAAATATCATGACTAGCTCTTTTCTGGGTGTTGCTTGCTTTTCTTGATCAATCCTTTTGATTGCTTCAACTAAGCATCTCAAATGTCCCTCGGATCACCACTTCCATGTTAGCCTTCCAAGCACCATATTTGGTTTACCTACAAAAGGCGGCACGCCCCTACACTAGGGTGAAGTGACCTCTCTCCAAAGAACCATTTTTGAGACTCACTTGAAATATCTTGATTGATTGATCCAAGTGATGAACTTAACTTGATGATTAACCTTGAATCCATCTTTAAGTCCTTTTCTTTCCACTTGTTTAAGTCCTTTTCTTTCTACCAAATGATCTTCAACAAGCACTAGAACTTAAACTTCATCTTCATCTTGAGCTTGATCTTAATCTTCAATTGAGTACCAATTGTGTGCCAAGTACACTCCACAATCAAATGGCCATGTACTCTTTGCTTGTCATGCTTCTAGATCATCTCAAAACCAAATTTAGGTGCCTCAATCACTTATAAACATGTTTCCAACTTGAGGACCTTTCAATCAAAGTGACTCTTGATCAATCTAATAGATGTTACTTTTCTGGCAGATTTTGTACTCTTCAAAGAAAAATCTATATCTCCCATTATACAGATCCAAATACCACAAAAATTTGGTGTAGATGTGGTTCACTAAGTCATATAGAATCTGTACAAATATGTTCTTTATTTGACTTATAGATTGCTACTAAATTTCAATTCTTCCACAACTGCTAAGGCTGAAAACTGCTGCACTATAGCTGACAAGATCTACTCCAAAACCAAAGCATCTCTTATCCAATTCTCATAAAATTTGCACAGCATATTATACCATAAATCTAGAGCATGTACACCAGTTTTCATGCCAATCCAACAAGTTTTGATCACTCAAACATGGCTAAGATCACAGCTCACTCAGATTTTTAAATATAGGACAGATTTCAATCACTTGAGCTATACTTCATCAAATGTGAATCAAACTTGAAACTAACTTGTTTGAATACTTTCAAAAGATATATATCCATTCAATACAGTTACTCAAAGTCATCTCATGAATTTATCCAACACAAATCAATCCAAACTTGATTACTAAGCTATTTATCTATTCAAACATCTCATAACAAGCAACATTGCATATTTATCCAACTCAATCAACTCATATGCACCCAAATGAATAAGATCAACTAGAGATATACCTTGGTTAGCTCATGATCATCTATAGCAAGCTTCAACTCAATTATTTGCAAGTCATCAAATAATCTAGTAAATCATCCACAGCTTGAATTATAGCACTTGTATGTTGTAGCATTTGGACATCACTCAATTTTCACTTGGCATTGGGTTTGGATGTGCACTAAGCTTCATAACTTGATTCAACACATGATGACACAAAGAGAAATCCATTGAATCAAGCCTCCAATGTCGATGGTACCTACAAACGATTATCCACTTTTTTATGGTACCCAAACTAGTTTGGGTCCTCTCAAGTTAGGAGCAGCATACTTAGGCATAGCCTTAGTGTGAGTAGCGGGATGTTTTGCAATTACAGCCAATGAGATACCATTGCCATCTTTTCTAAGCACAAGATTATCATCAATTGAAATGGGCTTAGAATTATTACCTAGGGGACATGAATTAGCCATGTGTCCCCTTTCCTGGCATTAGTAGCACTTCCTCTTTGATTGAGCCTTTTCTTCCTTGCTCATGTTGTGCTTCTCATTGCCTTGCCTCTCTTGAATTGCTTGAGCTTTCTTCTCAAGCTTGGTAGGACACTTTGAGGCAAGTGTCTCATATCTCCACATTTGAAGCACTTGACGTGAGCATACACCTTCTTCTCATCTTGAGTCTTGGTCATCATCTTGGCATCTTGATCAAGCATTGGATGCCTTGCTCTTCCACCCTTTCTTGTTTTCTTCTTCTTATTCATCAAGTCACATGGTTGATCTTGACTTGCTCTTGGATTGTCTTTTCTTGCTCATCTTGTGGCTTTGCTTGAGGCTTCACTTGATGCTCCACCACTTGCTTGGCTAGGCACATAGAGGTGAGATGACCCCATGTGCGGCACTTGAAGCATTTAACATGCTTTAACCTCTCTTCTTCTTTCATCTTCTTGAGCTTCTCTTCATTCGGGCAATCATTTGCAAGATGTCCCACTTCATGGTATTTGAAGCATATGAAATGAGATAGCCTCTTTTGTTCTTGCTTCTTCATCTTTCTTTCCCTTTTTCTTTCGCCCTTTGTCATCTTTTTCTTGAAGCTAAGGCCACACTTGTCACCATAGTTTCTTTGAGTCTTCAATGTGTGCTCAAAGGTGACTTTTGAGTTGTAGCACCTCTCTAGCTTGTTGCTCAATTTCTTCACTTGTTCATTGAGCTCATTGTTCTCCTTCAAAAGGTTAGTCTCACAAGACATAGAGGTAGAACAAGCATCTAAATGTGAAGAACATGGCATATCTAATAAATCATCACAAGAGGTGGATACATGCTTCTTTCCTACATTACAAGAGTGAGTCACATGTTGCAATTAATCACTTGACTCATGTGATGAGCTCTCATTATTTTTAAGTTTCTTTGAAAATGCTTTAATGAGAGAAGCATGTTGTTCTAGTAATTCTTCACGAGACACAAGAAGCTTCTCATGAGTCAATTTTAGCTCATCATACGAAGATTTAAGAACATCAAGTAAGTGCTTATGATCTTCACATGAATCCTTTAGAAATGAGTTTTCTTTTTCCAATTTCAATGTTTAGCTTTCTCATTTTCTAAAGACATAGTCATGCTAGCAAGTTTATCTACAAGCTTATCATATGAATCAACATGATCAACCACATTAGCATTAGATACCTTTGTGTCACCTTGTGACATGAAGCAATATGGTGAAGGTGATAGGCTTGTAGAAGTATCACTCTCATAGCCTGAGCATGATCCATCATCACCACCATCAAGTGTGCATGGAGTAGCATCATCATTTGCATCATTTGTGGTATCATCATCAATCTTGTCAAGTGATCTTGTGGTATGATCATCATAATCATCACTTGACCATGAGGTGGAGCAATCTTCCACAATCATCAAATTATGGTCATACTCAACACACTCATGTGCCTCCTCCTTAGGCTCATCATCATCATTGGAGATCGCCCCATATTTCTCATTGAGATAAATCCAAATCTCATGGGCGGGCTTCATGTCCATCATCTCACCAAATATACTATCCTCCATATATTGATAGAAAATGTTAGTAGCTTGGCAATCGAGATGTAGGCATTTCTTTTGCACTTGGGTTGCATTCTTTCTATCAATCGCATGAGAAAAGCCCACATCTACGATCCACCACATTTGGAAGGAAATAAACTTAAAATTGTTAGTCATCCAATTTATTCACGGTGCAAAGTGTGTCCCATCAAAAATTTGTGGACACTCAGCATCTAGCCCATAAGTCGCCATCCTCTCGGATCGGTGAAGACCACAAATGAGAGACCTTGCTCCGATACCACTTATAGGGTTGAGATGGTGGACTAGAGGACGGTGAATAATCCTTTCTATAAAATTAATCGCATCGGCTAACCAAAATAAATGCAGAATTAAAACTACCGGTCTATCCTAATAAGGCAACAAAGGTGCCGGGCTAGCTAGAGCTCTCCTAAACAATTCTAGCTTGCAAGGTCGCACAAACCTATGCCGCTACTACTTAAAACATGGGGGAGCTCCTACACTACTAGTATGCAAGAGCACAAAGCTTAATCTCACTAGCGATGCTCAATAACAAGGCCACTAATGCCAAATTAGAGAGCGCAAAAAACTTAGCTACGCATACGAAGCAATGTGACTAACAAGGTTACTCAAACCAAATTAGTCACGCAAGAGCTACTTCTATGCTACACAATCAAGAAGGTAACTAGCAAGCTACACAAGCACAACTAGTTACAAGAGCAACTACAACAACACAAGCACAAGATATATGAAAGTAAATACAAGCTTGTGTTGGGGGATTGCAAACCAACGGGAAGAACAAGGTTGACACGGTGATTTTTCTCCCGAGGTTCACGTGCTTGCCAACACGCTAGTCCCCGTTATGTCGACCGCTCACTTGGTGGTTCGGCGGCTAATTGGCATCACCCGCCAAGCCCACACGTTGGGCACCACAAGAACCTACCCACAAGTGAGGGTAGCTCAATGACACGCTCTACTAGAGTTGCTCTTCATGGCTCCCGCGGGGCGAGCACAATGCCCCTCACAAATCCTTCTTCGGAGATCCGCACAATCTTCTCATGGGCTTCACGGCAGAGAACTCGCCACCAAGACATCTAGGAGGTGGCAACCTCCTAGAGTAACAAGCACCACTGGCTTACAACACGAACACCTAGTGCCACTCGATGCAATCTCTGAAAGCAAAGCACTAGAATCACTCACTCGCAATTGATTCGCACTCTTGCAAGCACAAGTGAGTTAGAGGACATCCAATCACTCCTACACAAGCCACATAGGTGTGAGGGTGCTCAACAACTAGCCCATGGCTGGCCAAGGTCACTACTTAAATCCCCAAGGGCTAAAAGAGTCGTTGCACGAAAATAGGCTTCCTCGGCCCCATGGTCTGGACCATCTATAATGAAGGTCTGGACCCCCGGATCACGCCACGTGTCCCCACGTTTAAACGCGCCCGTTAGATCCCAACGATCACTATTTACCATGCTATTTGTGTGGAACCAGACCCAAGATCCGAACCCCAAACTATAAACATATTTTATCAAACAAACACAGGGTCACTGACATGGTCTCGCGACTCGCCCTCGCCCTCGTCCTCGCGACTAGGAGCGCGGCCACCGCCGCTGCCCCTGCTTGCACCACCACTGGTCCCCCTCCCTCCACATCTGGCATATCACCGGAGGGAATGGGGATCTATCGTTTTTAATAAGTTTCTCCAGTAGATCGAGTACTTTGGGTTCGGGTCTCTCCATGCCAAGTTTTTTGGTATTAGGGATTCATCTCCTCCTCCTCTTTAGCGACAGCGAGGGGGTAGGGTGGAATCATTTTCTCCATGGCGGCTCTGTTGAAGATGAGGGCGACAACTACGACATCACCATCCTCACCGGTACGATGACAGGGAGACTTTTATTTTCGGACGGCGACATCAAGGCGGAGATGGTGTTGCCGCCATGGAATAATTTTCTTCGGTCTCTTCTCTGTTTTGTTGTGGTTAGATCTAGACACGATGAATGACTAGGGAGAATAAGTTTTAGATCGGTCTTCCTCATTCTTCGGTGGCAGAAAGAAGAAGAAGGAAGACACCAGAAAGAAGAAGTTTCTCAACTCCGCTTACATGAATGTTGGTCGTTGTATGTTGGGCATCTGTTCTCAGGCCGTTTGCCGAGTGTTTGCCTCTATGGTCATCTATACTGCAAAGCGTCGTACAGGTTTAGTTTTGAGATTTGGAGCTATTCACAGCGTTCGCATAATTTAGATGAAAATTAGTTTCTAAATATTTATAGTGTAATCCAAAGTGCTCGTAACATGTTGATGTACCCAGCTATTATCTAATATAATTCTTCTTTCATCGCAAAAAAAAAATCTGGGCCCTAGATTTGGACAAACTCCCTCAGGTCCGGACCATAACAAAAAGGTTCGAGAGAGGGGAAACACCTCCGGACCCTGTCCGAACCCGGCATCCCTACCATCTCCAAGAGTTCACCGCCGCCTCCTATTGAACCCGCAGTGGCCACGTACCCCCTTCGTACACGTGCTACGGTCCGAGGCTGGCACAGCATAGGGTCCGATGCTTTGCGAGCATCGCTGACCGTGGTGCTCCTGTGGCTGGACCCGCAATGATCCTCGATCTACCCGCCTGAGTCTAGAGAGAGTGCGCGAAGCCACGTTCCTCCTTGCCGCAGCCAGACCCGAGCGCTTGGGTCCAAACTCTCCTCCGCCCACGGTCCAAAGCCGAGTGAGCGCTAGCCTGTCCTCTGGCCGCACTGCTCCTTTCCCCAAGGCCGGACTTGCTCGATCTCCAGGGACCGAGGACAGGGCCGAGTCCCCGCTGTAGCGATCCCGCACAGCGCTGCGTCGAACCCATTAGCCAGCATCGAACCCATGCGACCAAGTGACGAATCCGTGTAGCTCCTCATGATCCGAAGCCATGCGCTAACGCTCACTCCACGTCGAACCCAAACGGACCCACAACTTGCTTCCTCGGTCCGAAAGCGCCAAGCGCGCATGCCTCAGTCCCAGTGTTGGAGAGCCGAACCCATGCCACCGGGTCCGAGGACCACGACCAGGTTCCGAAGCCTGCTAGGTGGTGCCCGCTGCACTCCTATTGGCTGACCATCGCTTTCTAGCACTATCTTCAACAAGAATTTCTTGGTGACAGACGGAAATTGCTTGTTGAGCTCTTCTCTCTCTCACAGACACAAGCATGCAAGCTTGTCCCCCTACTATTCTTCAACAAGAATTTCTTGGTTAGAGAAGAGAATTGCTTGTTGAGAGATAGCGCTACTAATTTCATCCTTTTAAGTGCTACTTCTTCTCTTTTTCACCACCATTTGAAATGTGCTAACACCACCAAGTACAAGTGTGTTAGTATTTTTCTAAACATTTTTCAAGGGTTAATCACTCACCTTGACACGCCACTCGATCCTAGCAACGATGCGAAGTTAGATAACTCGAGTGGCACTAGATGACCGATATGCAAACAAGTTTGTCCCTTTTATTCTAAACCCGGTCGTGGGGGTACGGCCCCCGGTATCCATAAGACAAGACATGGGCCGCACCATCAGAGGTGGCCCAGCCCACAAGATCAAGGCGTACACGGCACTGGTCGGAGTGCACCGCAAGATATTGTATAGTATCAAATAGGATGCTTTCCTTGTAACCCTACCCCTCTAGAGTATATAAGGAGAGGCAGAGGTCCCCTAGTCGATATCGATATACATCTTAATGCAATACATCAGAACACAGGATGTAGGTATTATGTCGTACTGACGGCCGAACCTGTCTAAATCTTATGTCTCGGTGCTTGTATTACCATCTAGTTCGTATCACGCGCACCCCCACCGATTTATCTACTACCGTAGGTATACCCCTCGGTAGACTACTGACCAGATTCCGTCGACAGTGGCGCCCACCGTGGGGCATGTGCATGCTGATCCCATGAAGAACCAGATGGACCTCAAGATCATCAACATCGTCCGTGGGAATTCGTCAGATCACGGCGGCAATCTTGGACGACCTACGAGCGTCGTCCCACAACGATATCCGGCGGCGGCGCTCTTCCTATTGTGGGACGACGGTGTCTGGAGGCAACTTGTCGTAGGATCAACAGGCGGCCTCGACGATTAGCATCATGACGTACAGCGGCGCCTGCACTTCGACTTCAACGAATCTAGCGACGGAACCGCTACCACGTGATGGGGTCCATGCGACCCTTGATCAGACATCATGGGCGGTGCTGGTCATTACGTGCATCGTCACCAGAAGGATCAAAGGCCACATCAATGATCGAACCAAGTCCATGCATGCAAATTCCGCATGTATGAGTATGTGTATATGTGCCCATCACGCATGCACACGTACAGAGGCTTTTGGTCATCAGATCCGATGCCATCAAATTAATCAAGCTAAGTCACGCTTTAATATTTCTTCTAAATATTCTCCGGCCTTCATATATCTCCATGATGTTTCTCCGAGTTGTTTTCTCCATATTTGTCCACCAAACGATTTTCTTTCATGTATACCATCTTAAAGATGACATACAGCTAAGTCTAAGGCGAACCCCCAAACAGTCATGTTGACGCTTGGATGTCTCCAGAGACGGCCCTGTCTCCAGCTCCTCCCTACATGTGCATGAGCGTCTGCCCTCTGCGTTATGGGTGGTCGGCAGCTGCTCCTTAGCAACGCTTTGTTCTTCCTACATGCACATGGGCTCCGTGCTCTGTGTTATGGTTAACGGGCTAGCTAGGGCTAGTGACTCAGCTACATACTAACTGGTCGGACGGTTTATATTAAATATAAATACATCTTTAGAATAACACTAAGTGTTCACACCAACTGATCGCCGAGCTGCATACGCTATTTCATCACCATTGCTGATTCTTCTCCGGAGTTCAAATATTTCTACATCATGTACTGCCCGTTCTATATATTTGTATTGCAGGATTATCGTCCAGGTGATTGGACCACCTGGTGCTCGGACTTCTCCACCGATCAACTAGTCGCACTGCTAGGTTCATGGACTTCGTCGCCGACCAATTGATCGGACTGTTCGCCGGTCGCTTCTACTCAATGCTCACTTCACTGTCGACCAGTTGACAGGACTGTTCGTCGCTCGTGCTTCATCGCCAGCTACGCCGGGGACTCCTCGGAGCTCAGACATCGCCAGCTACGCGTGGGGACTCCTCGGTGCTCAGACATCGCTAGCTACGCGGGACTCCTCGGCGCTCGGACATCGCCAGCTATGTCGAGGACTCCTCGGTGCTTAGACATCGCCAGCTACACCGAGGGACTCCTCGGTGCTCGGACATCGCCAGCTACGCTAGGGACTTCTTGGTGCTCGGACATCGCTAGCTGCGCCGGGGACTCGTCGGTGTTCAGACATCGCCAGCTACGCCGGGGACTCCTCGGTGCTCGGACACCGCCAGATACGTCGAGGACTCCTCGGCCGTCGGACATCGCCAGCTACACCGGGGACTCCTCGGTGCTTGGAGATCGCTAGCTACGTCGGGGACTCCTTGACGCTCGGACATAGCCAGCTACGCTGGGGACTCCTCAGTGTTCGGATTCTTCATGCAAGCATCACCAGCTAAGCTGAGGACTCTCTTGGTGGTCGGGATCTTGCTATGTCTCATCGGTGTGCTATCAAGCTGCTCCATGCTGTTCGGATCAGGGTGCTGATCTTGGGCAGCACGTCTGGGGTCTTGATACGCTCATGTCAGACGAGTCAGCAGGCTTGCAGACTTCTTTTTCTTTGACCCTGCTACAAGATTCATTCTTCATCTTCCAGCAGGCTCGGGGACTAAGTGGGCACACTTCACCTTACGGTGGAATGTGCGCTTTTCAATTCAGGGCTCCGCCCGTGGACTAGTTGCCTGATCGGCGGTCTCCTGCCTTTCTTCTACCTTTCTGACCCTGGCACCACATGACTACGTCACCTATTGTCAGGCTTGGGGAATAGCTGTGTTGGTATGGTCCTCGGTTATCCATAAGAAAGACATGGGCCGCCCATCAGAGGTGGCCAGCCCACAAGATCAAGGCGTGCACTGCACTGGTCGACGTGCACCGCAAGATATTGTATAGTACCAAATATGATACTTTCCATGTAACCCTACCCCTCCAGAGTATATAAGGAGAGGCAGGGGTCCCCTAGTCGATATCGATATACATCTCAATGCAATACATCAGAACACCGGATGTAGGTATTACGTCATACTAACGGTCGAAAACCTGTTCTAAATCTTGTGTCTCGGTGCTTGTATTACCATCTAGTTCGTATCATGCCCACCCCCACCGATTCATCTACTACCGTAGGTATATCCCTCGGTAGACCTACCGACCAGATTCCGTCGACACTGGTCATAAACTTTCTCTACACCCTATGACCGGTGAAAAAAAATGTCCTAGGTTATACCTTTGCCTTGCGCATTCCATTCCATCTCCTCCAATGTTGATACAACGTATGCACCAACCATATCACTAAATGATATGATCCACTTCATATCATCACGTGACTGCATTGGTTCATCGATCTTGACTTGACTTGCTCTTCACCATGCTCGGTCCACTGGCGCCAAGTCATCACTCAAACTTGCCCTCTCACACTTGCAACCAGTCCATCAAGCCATGCCTTGTCTTGATCTCTCTACCTTGGTCACATGACTCAATGTCATGTCTCATATGCAATGAGCTCCTTCATCATATGTTCACCTATGGACTAATCTCCTGTGGTATCTCTCATAAACACATTAGTCCACCTAGGTTGTCACTCAATTACCAACAACCAAACTAGGGGAACCTTTCAGTTAGCACTATATATATTCACCATATATCCACACATATGCACATCTTGATTTGATTGTATGGACTCAACTCTCTTTGGATCCGTTGTTTGACTTTATAATATGTATTGCAAGTATGCTCTAGCTTTCTCCCTACCTATGAACTCTACATAAGCCTTAGTGGTAGGAAGCAAAAAGGCATAACATCTTTATTGCCTTAGTGAGGATCCACAAATACAACATATATTGAGAGACTTCAGAGTGTCATACAATGGGATCTCTGAGTTTTATTTTAAAAAATTATAAAAACTCTAGAACAGTGTGGAAAAAAGGACTTGAGACAGTGCTTGACTTGATTGTTCTATCTTTCAATTGCTCAAGACCCAAGTGAAGGCTAAGAAGCCCCACGGTTGAAGGTAATATGGGTAAGTTTGAAAGTTAGATCAATTTATTCTAATCGGAGGCAGAATTCTTGATGAACGCATGTGTACTTTTAAGGCATCAAAGCATTGTAGCAACCCCTGATCCACTGCTGAGTTTAGCTTTGCTTAGGGACTGGCAAAGGTTAAGCTTAGGGGAGCTTGTTAACGATCATTAACATCAATCATAAATCGTCAACATAACCTGCATATATACTTAATTTCATCACTAAACATAAGTTTAGGGGGTTTAAACTAATAAATTTCATGAGTTTCGGTGAATCTGTGTTTCCAGCAGGGTTTATCCAGAAAACCATCAAGGTAGACCTATTCGTCAAAGTAAATCATGATTATCCATGGCGTAAATAGCACCAGAAGGTTCCAGAGGACCTAGAGAGTACTCCACCGAAACCTGGCTCGAGGCACTGCTAGGTGGGGCTGACCAGCCCCACCTGAGGTCGACCGGTCTCCTGTCCCCATCTAGCAGCACCTCCTTCGAACGTCGGTTCTCCACTACCTTAAACATTGCATCTATGTGTTATTCAAGTCGGTTTGATCCGAGGGTCTAGAATTGACGCTACCCCCTATATATACAACCCTGTACCCCCTCCCTGGAGCCATCACTAATACCCTAATTCATATCTTCAGCATCAGAGCCAGCAATCAAGAGAAGATTAGTCCTCCATAGGATCTAGTCTTATTAATAGAAATAGTGAGATAGAGAGTGAGGTTAGAGTTTGGAGGAGAGGTGCCGGCTTATCGGTGCTCTCTCAACGGCTTGTACCTTGGTGGATCCAAGTTCTACTTGAGCTTGCTTCTGAGATGTCTCTGGCAATCAACTTCTAATTCAAGTAAGCATCTTGTTTATATTGTTCATTAGGATCACGACTCTTTTGCATGCTTTATTCTCTTCCTAGGGGGAGTAAAATATTAATCATAAGTATAAGCGTGGTGCTTAAACTTAGGTTAATCGTGGATGCACCCTGCATTCCGAACCGGTGGTAGATCGTGAAGTAACATTAGAACGCAAGTGTGACACTTTTGTTGAGTCTTCTATAGTCCACCTTCCGTTTGTAGGCCAAGTAGGACCCAGTGCGAAGGAAAGCATCCTTTGCTAGTGTCTTTTTCAAGTAATGTCCCCAGTTGAATGGTAGAAGACATAGTTACCCAAGTTAGAACTAGAGAACCTTAGTAATACTCTCCACGCTCCTGTTTATCCTAACCTTGTTGCTACCCTTCGTTAAGTTAGATTGTAGTTAATCTCATACGTTTCCTGTGGATATGATACTTGGAATATTTCCGAGTGAAAGCTACACTGGTATCCATGCGTTTGCGGATTTATTTGTGTGCGTTAATAAATACCAAAAACATACACCAACATTTGGAGCTACACACCTCACTTCTCTACTTGTACTCTTTAGTTTTTAGTATTTTGTGAGCTAGGCAAGAACTACCTTTGAGAGCTTGGCTCCTTGGAAGAAGAGCAACTTTGGTATGAATACTATGAAAACTTCTTCCATAGCCTTGTTCTCGTATCTTCAATATAGTAGTGCATATGAACTAGACTACAGTTTTTATGTTATAATCTTGGCGTATGAACTAGCATATAGTTTGTATGTTATGATCTTAACATGTTCAACTTATGCTTGTATGAGTAGAAGTAGCGCTAGGTTGAAGTGAAGTGGCGGTTCGTCGTTCCTTCGGGTTTACCCATGTCCTATGC
>NW_027096319.1:26523-60000 GCF_019320115.1 Miscanthus floridulus
CAACCCTCACCCACCCAAGAACACCAAGAACTTGTGAATCACCTAGGTTCTGTCGATATTCACATTACATCTGTTCAGTTATCAAATCATCCGCGAGAACGCCCACTAAGCACAAACAACCAACACTTAGTCTATGTGGTTGATGAGAACACTGGACCGACTGTGAGGACACTGGACCGACTGGTAAAAATAAAAAAAATATTCACTTTTCTAACCCGAGAGCACTGAAAGGATCAAGATGCCCAAGAGGGGGGGGGGGGGTGAATTGGGCTAATTTTAAATTTTCTTTCAATAATTAAATCCTACGGTTAGCCCAATTTACCCCTTTGCCTAGAAAAGTGTTTCTATTAATCTAACGCACAACAGACTTGCAACCTATGTTCCAAACTTACTCTAGCATGGCAATTCTATAATGTAAAGACAAGTATTGAATTGCTCAAAGTAAATGCTCAAAGTAAATAGAGAGAGAGGAACGCGGCGATGTTTTGCCGAGGTATCGGAGAGTCGCCACTCCCCACTAGTCCTCGTTGGAGCACCCGCGCAAGGGTGTAGCTTCCCCCTGATCCACGCAAGGATCAAGTGCTCTCTATGGGTTGATTCTTCGACACTCCATCGCGGCGAATCACCCAAAACCGCTCACAACTTGAGTTGGGTCACCCACAAGCTCCGCCGGGTGATCACCAAGCTCCCAGTCACCACCAAGCCGTCTAGGCGATGGCGATCACCAAGAGTAACAAGCATGAACTCTCACTTGACCACTCAAAGCCTAATGAGAACGGTGGATGCACACTTTGCTACTCTTGATTCACTAATGAGGCTACTCTCTTGGATTCACGAATCTCAATCACCTCACTAGGACCTTGCTCTTCTTGGCACTCACAAACGTGTTTCTTAGCTGTTGGAATGAGCAAAAGTAGCTCCACACACGAGTGGAGCTTCTATTTATAAGGCAGCCTGAAAAATGAACCGTTATGTGCCTCTGCGGGGTGACCGGACGCTCCGGTCATGTTGACCGGACGCTCCGGTCAGTTCAACCCGCACACCAGTGTTTAAGTTTTGACCGAACGCTGTCAGGGTCTGATCACCACTGACCGGACGCGCCCGATCACATTAAACCCTCACTGGATGCTTACTGTACTCGACCGGACGCTGGATCCTTAGCGTCCGGTCAGTATTGACCGGTCGCGTCTAGTCGTAGAAATCCTTCTCTGGAACCTTACTGGAGTCGATCGGACGCTACCTCTTAGCGTCCGGTCACTTGACCCCTCCAGCGTCCGGTCGCACCGAACGCAATCTCCTTGATCAAATGTACTGACCGGACCCTGCGGCCAGCGTCCGGTCGCACCGGAGCCAGCGTCCGGTCAGCATTTGACCCTCCATTCACTTCCAACTCTCGAACATATGTGAATGAAGATTGCTCCATAGGATCATAGGGCTGTTGTGGAGCTACCTAGTGCTAGCTTTAACAAGTGTGCACCACACCTAACTCACTAGACTCATCTAGGTCAAGCTACCCGTTCATACCCCCCTTAATAGTATGACCAAAGGGAAAACAAAGTCCTAAACTACTCTAAGTGTCACTCCAACTCCAATCGACACTTAGAACTAGTCATCCTTAACCTTGTCGTCCATCCTTTGAAAACCAAAACGATTTCCATCGTAGGGGCATGACAACCTTGATTGCCCAATTGATCTCCATTACCATGACCTAACTTAATTACCTCTGCAAAACACACATTAGTCATAGTAATCTTGTATTGTCATTAATCACCGAAACCCAACAAGGGGCCTAGATGCTTTCAATCTCCCCCTTTTTGGTGATTGATGACAATACCACCTCAAGTACGTGAAAGAGTGAGGTTTTTGTTATGCTTGGTTCATATAAACTTTTGTCAATAAGAACAAAAGAGTTAGGCAAGCTTATATGACCCAAGCAAACACGATGTACTCAAAAGATATGAAATAAGCATGAGTACAAGTAATAAAGCTCATTTGCATCGGAGTATAAACGTGGAAGCAAAGCAAATGAGCACTGCACAAGTGATATGATATATAAAGGAATTCAAAGTAGAGAGCACACATGTCATATATCACAATCACTTAGATATCACTATCACATAGATATAATATGCATGAAAGTAAACACACGAATGCATAATAGTAATAGTGTATCACACAAATAAAACTCCAAATGTATATAATATACTAATAGCTAACTAGACTCCCCCTAAAAGATGCTCCCCCTGAGTCTACATACTCGAACCCTCTCCCCCTTTGGCATCAAACACCAAAACCTAAGGGTCGGTCAGCGGGGCTGTAGCAGACGAGCCGGGCGCTGAGGTATGAGGAGCAAGCTAAAACTGGGCGCCATCATCATCTGACCCTGAGCTCTGTACTGACTGACCCTCTGTGGCTAGAAGTGTCTCTAAAGCAGTTTGGTTCTGAGCTGGGGTAGGTGCTGCCTGTGATGCTGCTGGTATATCTGTCGTAGGATCTGAAGATGCGACAGAAGAAGGGAGCCTCTGAGTAGTCATGACGACAGGAGCTGCTATAGAAGGACCAGTGTCATGCATATGTGGCGGTGTGGGCATCCCTGTCAACTCACTGAAAGATGCTCCAAGACTCCTAGAGACTGACATGTCAGGCACAAATAGCGAGGATGACTGATTCGGTGAGAAGCCTGTATGATATAGTGTGAACTACGGGGCTACCACTAGCGTAAGGATAACCTACTAGGGACACCTGTACTATGGGAGAAGCAAACAGAGCTAGAGGCTGTCCCTGACTCTGAAGCCCACTAGGCTGTACTGCTGGAGTCATCGAGTGGTGGCAGGCTGAGCAAGCTGAGGGTGAAGGCTGTGCTATGGAGCCCTAAGTGCTGTTACTACATGCTGCATAAATCCCATAAGCTATGCTACATGAGTAACTACTTGCTGATGCATCTTGCTGCTTGCTTGCTAGAGGATCTGCTGCTGTCGCTTGGAACTGTCCTGACGAGCCTAAAATTGGGCAAAGTTGGGCAGCGGTCTCCTGAGCCTGTCGTGCCTGATCCTGCTGCATCTGCTCAAGAATAGCAATCAAGCGGGGTCCATCTATGGTGTAGGTGGAGCCTGAGCTAGAACTACTAGCCTCTAGCATCATGTCTGACATGGAGGCATCTGAGGATAGGTAAGGTAGTCAGTCATCTGAACTATCACTAGACTCGCTCCGCTCCTCCTAAGCCTCAAGCTAGCTCCTCCTCAATAGCGGCTATGCCTATGATAATCTCATCCTGCTGAGCTGCTGACTCTGGTACATCTAGACGACGGCGAGGCTGAGTGGGTGCCTGTGGTGTGCTATGCCTGATCCTCTGTGCCATGTTATAAGCTGGAAACTCTGTGGTGGCACCTTTGTACTCTGCAACCATCTCAGGTGTCCTGACATGCACAGCCTTGAGCATAAGGAATGTGATCCAATGTGCATACAGAAGCTACCTACGACCCTTGAAGCCCTTAGCTATAGTATCCTCTATCTCTGATAGAAGGAGGTCCCAAATGTCGAACACGGTCTGCTACATCAGGGCATTGAGGAGCCAAAGCTGGAGGCGAGTTAGGCCCTCTCTATATCCCAACCTGGGAAGTAGTGTCCTCCTGATGATAGCCTCTAGCACTCGAGCTATAGGAGTAAGGTCACTGGGGTTTCTCCTCGACCCCTCACCAAAGGGCTCCTTGAAGCAATGGCGCACAAGATCTGTAGGGGGCACCAAACCACCATGAGGGCGCCTGGGAGGCTGTTGCTGTCCATAACATACCTCATGTAACCTGATAGGCTGCTCCTGTAGCCTCATTATCTCCCTAGCCCTAAAACTCATCATCCTGTAGTCTCTGCCTCTGAATGCAAAGTGTATGAAGTTATGCTGTGGGTCAATGTAGAGTGAAACATAAAACTATCGAACCCAAGATGGTACATACAATCCTGTCCGGCCAATCAGATCTGTCAGCCCTGACAGATATGATAAGTAGGGGTGGATATGCTCTCTGGCTGCTGCCACAATAGCCTCAATACTGCAGACTCTCTGAGATCGGAAGACTGCCCCACTGTTTAGATATGCATAGTAGTTCTTCCTGGAGCGGTGTATAGAAACCCTCTACTGCTCTCTCATCCCTCCTCGGAGGAAACCACACATCAAACTCCACAAAGCGAAGCTGCTGAACCTGCTTGGCCGTGATGGCCCTCAAGTCAAGGTGAATCACTAGAGGCGGACCCTATGGATGAGGTGGTGGACGTGATCCCCTCCGCTGCGTCGGTGGCCTCGGTGACACTAGAACCCAGGTACGACTAGAGCAACGTAGCTATGGCTAGGGTGCCTGCTCGGTCTCCTTGGCCTGCTGGCCCTCCTCACCCTCCTCACCCTCCTGAGGCTACTGTGACTGCTGTCCCTCCTATGTCTCCTGAGCTGGCTGAGGCTCTGCTGGTGGGGGCTGCTACTGTGACTCCTGCTGTGACTCCCCCTAAGGCTAAGGATCCACAATAGGAAGACGTCATCCTACCATCATGACAGTCCCAGGTGGACTACCATGAAGACGCTCAACACGCTCAAGTCTGCCCTGCGCGTCTGGTGCTAGATGATCTGCAATGATAACTCCACTGTGGGCACCTCCTCTCTCGGCACGCTCTGCGGCCTCAGTGATTGCTGCTGCTCTCGCTGTCTCTGCATTAGGATACTTGTGCTTCTTTGATGTAACCTGCTTCGTCGCCTTGCCTTTGGATCCTACGGGCAAGCGAGGTGGGGGCCTCCGATTGTCATCTCCTGGACCACCACCAACGTTCTTGGTGCGAGCCATCTGATCTGACAAGAGAAAAACTACCGCTGGCAAGATCAACTGTCCACTGACACTTTCGAGGCTTGGCCTCGATCCATACTCGCGAGCTTGGCTCCGAGTTAACTGACAACTACACTTGTCACCTCAATGACACCGACTCGCTGCACGATGGAATAGATGGATATACAAGTAAATATGATATATCTAAAAGATGTGAAACCCTATGAGAGCAAGCAATTTAGATGCGAAATAGAAACGACTAGATTGCTACCTGACAAACCGATGATCCGATGAAAAGAGAAGTGACACGCGGGGGGAGCACCGGGACCGCTAGGGTTAGGGTTCGCGATGAATCGATTGCCCTGGTTGCAATTTGAAGTTAAAGCATGTAATAGCAATGCGGATTAGGGCACGACGGTGTTGGAGAAGGCCTTATCAGCACTGTGAGAGCTTTGTAGTGACTCGGCGACAAGGGAGCATGGCAGGCACCCAAGGAGTGGACGGCGGTGGAGCTCTACGCGGTGGCACGGTGGCTGCGGAGGCTCCGAGCTAGATGGCGGCATGCGGACGTGGGCTGGCACAGCGGGCGCGCTGCGTGTAGCGCGGGCGGCGGCGAGCTGGCTCGGTGAAGAGTGTGGGGCAGCGGAGCTTCGCGGTTGTGGCGGATGAGCTGCGGCGGTGTCGGGCTAGGGCTGCTAGGGAAAGGCGGATGCGATGCAGGTACGGGATTATGGTTAAAAGGGCCCCCCGACGTGGCAAGAAAGGAAACGGATAAAGAGTCCTAAGCCGCACGAGATCTACTGACCGGACTGCTCCGGTGGTATGACCGTAGCTACCACCCAGCCCGTCATTCTAAGGTCCATTC
Organism: Miscanthus floridulus; assembly: GCF_019320115.1. Classification (NCBI taxonomy): domain Eukaryota; kingdom Viridiplantae; phylum Streptophyta; class Magnoliopsida; order Poales; family Poaceae; genus Miscanthus; species Miscanthus floridulus. The sequence goes on from NW_027096319.1 coordinate 32,191, forward strand.
CAGATCAGGACCAGATTCTGTGGCCCATGACCGGACGCAGCCAGAGTCCGGTTTAATGCCTTTACTCCATGTAGATCGCCGGACACTGGAACTCTTCCTGACCGGATGCTCAAACGTAGAGTCCGGTCACTCCTTCAGCTTCTGTTCACCTCCTGTGAACTGACCGGACGCTGGACTGCAGAGTCCGGTGCAGCGTCCGATCACCCTTTTCTAGCAAGTCTTCAAAGATCCTTCGCGCTGCCTGTTCCCAATCAAGTCCCAACTTGAATAAGATCCAAATAAACACCAATTAGGACTGATGTGAGTGACCTCTCTCAAACCCTCAAATTTTCAAAATATTTTGCCTTAGGCTATAATTCTTTTTATGAAAATAGGCACTAAAAGGGCAAATGGAACAAAACGACAAAACAACATCCATGCATATGCAATACTTGTAAGTAAATCTAGTTGCTTGTCAAGTTTGATCCAAGGTTAAGCTTCTTCACATGCTTTTCGGTGGTTATCTTAACCATGTTAGACAAGCCCTATATGCATTACCAAAAATTAAACATGTTGTATATTACAATGAATGCAAGGGACAACACAAGCTCAATTTTTAGTGAAGTTACTAAAATCAAGTACATTGAGCTCATTCCGCAATCTACAAAATATAGCCTCATCTAGCGGTTTAGTGAAGATATCCGCTAATTGATCTTCGGTTCTTACACCTTCTAGTGATATATCATTTTTAGCAACATGATCTCTTAGAAAGTGATGGCAGGATAGTCTATGTGCTTGGTGCGAGAGTGTTGAACTGGATTATTTGCAAGTTTTACCGCACTTTCATTGTCGCACAAAAGAGGTACCTTTTCTAGAACTACACCATAGTCTAGCAAAGTTTGTTTCATGTATAATATTTGTGCACAACAAGCACCCGTGGCAATGTATTCCGCTTCGGCGGTGGACAAAGCCACACTATTTTGTTTCTTGGAGGACCAAGACACAAGTGATCTACCAAGCAAATGGCACCCTCCGGATGTGCTCTTTCTATCAACTTTGCAACTAGCATAATCCGAATCGGAATAGCCAACTAATTCAAATATAGCTCCTTTGGGATACCAAAGGCCAATGCTTGGTGTGTGCTTAAGATACCTAAGGATTCTTTTACGGCAATTAAATGTGTTTCCTTAGGATTAGCTTGAAATCTAGCACACATACACACACTAAACATGATGTCGGGCCTAGATGTGGTTAAATATAACAAGCTACCAATCATGGAACGGTAGAGAGTTTGATCAACCGGGTTACCTCCCTCATCTAGGTCAAGATGTCCATTGGTAGGCATTGGTGTCTTGATTGGCTTACATTCATCCATCTTGAATCTCTTGAGAAGATCTTTTGTGTATTTCTCTTGAGAGATGAAGATGCCTTCTTTCATTTGCTTGACTTGAAAACCAAGAAAGAATGTAAGCTCACCAATCATGGACATCTCGAACTCCTTCGACATCAATTCACCAAATTCTTTACATGAGTCTTCATTTGATGATCCAAAGATGATATCATCAACATATACTTGACAAATGAAGATATGCCCATCAAGCTTCTTGGTGAATAGTGTGGTGTCGACCTTCCCAATGGTGAAGCCCTTCTCAATGAGGAAGTCCCGAAGGCGCTCATACCAAGCTCTTGGGGCTTGCTTAAGCCCATATAGTGCCTTAGGACAACCTATAAACATGATTAGGATATCTAGGGTCTTCAAACCCAGGAGGTTGATCAACATAGACTAGTTCATTAATAAAGCCATTTAAAAATGCACTTTTCACATCCATTTGATATAGTTTCATTTCATGATGTGATGCATATGCAAGAAGGATACGAATGGCTTCTAGCCTTGCAACCGGTGCAAAGGTCTCTCCAAAATCCAAACCTTCAACTTGAGAGAACCCCTTTGCAACTAGTCTTGCCTTGTTCCTCACAACAACACCTTGATCATCTTGCTTGTTTGGAACACCCACTTTGTTCCAATGACTCTTGCACCTTTTGGTCGCTCTTCAAGAGTCCAAACTTCATTGCGAGTGAAGTTGTTCAACTCTTCATGCATGGCATTGATCCAATCCGGATCTTTAAGAGCTTCTTCTACCTTGGTAGGCTCATAGCAAGAGACAAAAGAGTGATGAGTAATAAATGAAGCAAGTTTTTGAGATCGAGTCATTACACCCTTTGATGGACTCCCTATGATGAGATCTTGTGGATGATCTTGTAGGAGAGGTGTATTTCTTCTATTGACCACTTGAGGAGGTGGTTGTGGAGCATCAACATCTTGTGCTTGTACCACCGTTTGCTCATCAGGAGACATGAGTGTCTTCATTTTCTACTCTCTCATCTTTTTTCGCCATCTTGTGGTACATTTGATGAAGAGGGTGGATTTATCACTTGTACATCATCTTCATCATCTTTAGGCTTGATGTCTCCAACCAGAATGTTCTTCATAGCCTCCCTCAATGGTTCATCACCTACACCATCAAGATTCTCATGTGCTCCTTGGGAGCCATTAGATTCATCAAATTCCACATCATATGTTTCTTCAACCAAGCCGGTGGCATAATTAAATACTCTATATGCTTTGGACTTTGATGAGTAACCAACAAGAAAACCAATATCACAACATCATTGGAACTTCCCTAGGTGTTGCCCATTCTTGTAGATGTAGCATTTGCAACCAAACACCCTAAAGAAGGAGACGTCTAGCTTCTTCCCATTGAGCAACTCATAAGGTGTCTTGCCAAGGAACTTTTGAAGGAATAGGCAGTTTGATGCATAGCATGCGGTGTTGATTGCTTCCGCCCATAGAGCTTTGGGGGTGTTGTACTCATCTAGCATTGTCCTTGCAAGAGTGATCAAAGTCTGGTTCTTCCTCTCAACTACACCATTTTGTTGAGGAGTATAAGTTGCGGAGACTTCATGCTTGATCCCAACTTCATCACAATAAGCTTCAATGTTTGTGTTGTCAAATTCTTTTCCATTGTCACTTCTTATCTTCTTGAGCTTCACTTCAAATTCATTCTGAGCTCTCTTGGCAAACTTCTTGAAGCAAGATGCAACTTCGGATTTGTCATGAAGAAAGAATACCTATGTATACCTTGAATAGTCATCAACAATCACAAGACAATAGAGATTCCCCTCCCAAACTCTTGTATGTTGTTGGTCCAAATAAATCCATGTGTAGGAGTTCTAGCACTCTTATGGTTGACATGAAAGCTTTTGTTGGATGGGTATTTGCAACTTGCTTGCTTGGCTTGACATGCACTACAAAGCTTGTCCTTCTCAAACTTCACATCCTTCAACCCTGTCACCAAATCATTCTTCATTAGCTTCTTGAGTGAACTCATACCAACATGAGCAAGTCTTCTATGCTATAACCACCCAAGTGTTGTTTTGGTGAATAGGCAAGTCTTCAAATTTGCATCTTCGGAGGTGAAGTCCACTAGATATAAGTTGTTGTATCTAAATCCATTGAATATCACTTGATTATCATCTACCTTGGATACAACAACCTCCTTCTCGGTGAACAAGCATTGGAAGCCAAGATCACACAATTGTCTAACGGATAGCAAGTTGAAACTCAATGAAGCAACATATAGCACATTTGAGATGGAATGATCATTTGATATTGCCACTTTGCCCAATCCTTTAACCTTGCCCTTTGAGTTATCTCCAAATGTTATTTTCTCTTGTCCATCTACCTCTTCATCTAGTGAGGTGAACATACAAGGATCACCGGTCATATGTTGAGTGCAACCACTATCAATAACCCAATGACTTCCACCGGTCTTGTAGTTCACCTACACATAAGAGATTCAAGCTTTAGGAACCCAAACTTGTTGAGGGCCCTTCACCTTCTCAACAAGTGACTTAGCCACCCAAATCTTCTTAGGCCTATTCTTGTTAGGGGGTCCTAAGAACATGACTTTCATCTTTCCACTAGGAATCCTTTCTAAGCATGTAGTGAGCATTGAAGGCAAAGGGTCTAGCATGCTTGGGCAAGGGTTGTGGCGGTGGAGTTTGGCACTCATGAGCAAAGTGGCCTTCTTGTCCACACTCAAAACATCTCTTTGGCTTTGGCTTTGGCTTTGATTGTTGTTGTTGAACTTGAGCCTTCTTCTTCTCTACACTTGCCACATATCCAATGCCACTTCTATCCATCTTCATGATGGTGTTCATGAGTAGCTCACTTTGGAGGTGCTTGCCTCTATCAAACTTGCTCAATCCAATCTTGAGATGCTCTTTCTCCAACTTGAGCATCTTATTTTCTTCCTTTAGAGCATCATCTTTCTTCTCTTCCTTGAGCTTCTTGTTTTCTTCTTTGAGCTTCTCATTCTCAAGGATCAACTCTTTGTCATGATCAAGAGTTTCTAGCACAATGGTGTTGTGGCTTTTCATCTCTTCAAGATCTTTCATGAGCTTTTCATTTGGGTTCTTAAGCTTGACATTTCATCATAGTCATTGCACTCAACCACTTGCTTGCCTTTGCCACTAGATCCATGCTCAATGCTCTCATCAATTAAATCATCACATGATGTAGCTATATCAATCTTAACAACATGGTTAGTAGCATCATGTGGCTCATTTGGTAAAAATTCTTGAGCAATAACAAGAGTATCATGATTGATCTTAAGAGTTGTATATTCATCTTTTAGCTTGTTGTGGCTAGTGATGAGCTCATTGTGCACCCACTCAAGTTTATCATGTTTATCTTTAAGCTCTTTCTTAGAAGATTTGAGCTCCTTGAGTTTGGATGATATAGCATCATTTGTTTCTCTAAGCTCAACATTAGCCTTTTCCAATGTATCGCATTTTGCTAAGATTGAATCATTTTTAGCATCAAGCTTTTCATTTTTAGCTCTACTCTTTCTAATGATCTTAGTGTATTTTCTTAGTATTTTGACAAGATCATCATATGAAGGTGAATCATCATCATCGCTATCACTATCATCATCACTAGCTTGCTCATCATCACTACTATCATCATTATTAGTTACCTTGCGTTCACCCTTGGCCATAAGGCATAGGTGTGTAGAGGATGATGGCGATGGTGGCAGTGAAGATGGAAGATCAATAGCAATGGCGGCCACCATCTCATTGTCACTATCATCATCAGATGATCCACTAGATGAATCAATGTCCGTGAGCCAATCACCGACGATGTAGGCCTTTCCACTCTTCTTCTTCTTCTTCTTGTGGAAGTCCCTCTTTTTGCCATCTCTCTTCTTGTATGGCTTGTTCTTCTTCTTCTCATCTTCATCTTCATTACTTGAGTCATCTTTCTTGCCCTTGTTCTTGTTCTTGAACTTGTCTTTCTTGGGCTTGGGGCATTGATGTGCTAGATGAGCAAGTTCACCACAATTGAAGCAATCCGTTTCGGAGATTGGCTTTCTTCTAGAGCTTGTGAAGAACTTCTTCTCACCGTCGAACTTGATGCCACTCTTGTTTATCTTCTTTAGCATCTTGGCGGCTTTCTTCACCATGAGAGCAAGATTTTCATCTTCATCTTCTTCATCACTTGAGCTCTCATACTCAAGTCTTGCTTTGCCCTTGTCTTGGCTAGCTTTGAATGCTAAGTCCTTCTCTTTCTTCTTGGTAGAGGATGAGCCATCTTGTGGCATGATGTGCATGTACATCTCATGAGCATTGATCTTTCCCAAGATTTGTGTCGGTGTAGCGGTGGAAAGATCACCTTGGTGTAGCACGGTCACAATGTGCCCATATTTGTCAATGGGGAGGACACTCAAGATCTTTCTCACAACATCGGATGGTGACATTTGAGTAAGTCCAAGCCCATTGACTTCCTCTACAAGAACATTTAAACGTGAATACATCTCATTAGCACATTCTTTGGGAAGCATCTCAAATGAATTTAGCTTTTTAATCACAAGATGATAGCGTTCCTCATGCTCACTCTTGGTTCCCTCATGGAGCGCACAAATGTCCAACCATAGTGCATGGACGTCTTTATGGTTCCTTACTTGGTTGAACACATCTTTGCAAAGGCCTCTAAAGATGGTGTTTCGAGCCTTTGCATTCCACTTTTCATAATTAACCTCATTGCCTTGTAAGTTAGTAGCATCCCGAGGTTTTGGGAAGCCTTGTGAGGCGGCTCTAAGAATACCAACGTCTAGAGCTTCTAAGTACGCCTCCATGTGGATTTTCCAATATAGAACGTCATCTCCCTCAAAGATAGGAGGAGGTCCATCCCCGCGAGATATCTTGCTCTAAGCGATTAAGCTTAAAAACGTGAGCACGAGGCTCCGATACCAATTGAAAGGATCAAGATGCCCAAGAGGGGGGGTGAATTGGGCTAATTCTAAATTTTCTTTCAATAATTAAATCCTATGGTTAGCCCAATTTACCCCTTGTGCCTAGAAAAGTGTTTCTATTAATCTAACGTACAACAGACTTGCAACCTATGTTCTAAACTTACTCTAGCATGGCAATTCTATGAATGTAAAGACAAGTATTGAATTGCTCAAAGTAAATGCTCAAAGTAAATAGAGGGAGAGGAACGCGGCGATGTTTTGCCAAGGTATCGGAGAGTCGCCACTCCCCACTAGTCCTTGTTGGAGCACCCGTGCAAGGGTGTAGCTCCCCCTTGATCCGCGCAAGGATCAAGTGCTCTCTACGGGTTGATTCTTCGACACTCCATCGCGGCGAATCACCCAAAACTGCTCACAACTTGAGTTGGGTCACCCACAAGCTCCGCCAGGTGATCACCAAGCTCCCAATCACCACCAAGCCGTCTAGGTGATGGCGATCACCAAGAGTAACAAGCACAAACTCTCACTTGACCACTCAAAGCCTAATGAGAACGGTGAATGCACACTTTGCTACTCTTGATTCACTAATGAGGCTACTCTCTTGGATTCACAAATCTCAATTACCTCACTAGGACCTTGCTCTTCTTGGCACTCACAAACATGTTTCTCAGCTGTTACAATGAGAAAAAGTAGCTCCACACATGAGTGGAGCTTCTATTTATAAGACAGCCTGAAAAACAAACCATTATGTGCCTCTGCGAGGTGACCGGACGCTCCGGTCAGTTCAACCCACACACCAGTGTTTAAGTTTTGATCGAACGCTGTCAGGGTCCAATCACCACTGACCAGACACACTCGGTCACATTAAACCCTCACTGGATGCTTACTGTACTCGACCGGACGCTGGATCCTCAGCGTCTGGTCAGTATTAACCGGTCATGTCCAGTCATAGAATTCCTTCTCTGGAACCTTACTGGAGTCGATCGAATGCTACCTCTTAGCATCCGGTCACTTGACCCCTCCAGCGTCCGGTCGCACCGAACACAATCTCCTTGATCAAATGTACTGACCGGACTCTGTGGCCAGCGTTCGGTCGCACCGGAGCCAGCGTCCGGTCAGCATTTGACCCTCCATTCACTTCCAACTCTCGAACATATGTGAATGAAGATTGCTCCATAGGATCATAGGGCTGTTGTGGAGCTACCTAGTGCTAGCTTTAACAAGTGTGCACCACACCTAACTCACTAGACTCATCTAGGTCAAGCTACCCGTTCATACCCCCCTTAATAGTACGGCCAAAGGGAAAACAAAGTCCTAAACTACTCTAAGTGTCACTCCAACTCCAATCGACACTTAGAACTAGTCATCCTTAACCTTGTCGTCCATCCTTTGAAAACCAAAACGATTTCCATCGTAGGGGCATGACAACCTTAATTGCCCAATTGATCTCCATTACCATGACCTAACTTAATTGCCTTTACAAAACACATGTTAGTCATAGTAATCTTGTATTGTCATTAATCACTGAAACCCAACAAGGGGCCTAGATGCTTTCAAGGACCCCTCTTAGATCTTGCGCCCATGGACAATCTGGCAGGTCACCGAACTGACTGCGGGAACACTTAGAAAAATAGTTAAGTCAGTGCACATGCAGATGAATGATCCGTCGCACCCGTGGAACGTCTGGGAGAACACCAGAACGTCCCACTAGAATACTCAACCCAAACCTAGAAACCCCTAGCCTCAGGTTTGCTCCATGGACCGTCCGCAGCACCCTAGACTGTCTAAAAAATATTCATGAATATTTCTTCATGTCAAACCTTAACCATAGGACCGAATCATCCTTTCACATGTCTAGATAGATGTTAGTACACCACTGATCCACCCTTTGATCTCTCCAAAAGGCTCTCCATCTTGAATCACAAATTCATGATCTTTATCTCATGAAGTTCATCAACTTCTTCAAACGAGCTGAACTCCAACTCATCTGATATTCTCTTGCATGTTAATCTAAGATGTGAGGTACGTGTGTGAGTAGTCATGAACATCCTCAATCATCGGGACTTCATGACAGTCTGGCACCACTACAATCGAACCCTATATTGGATACTCATTTGTATATTCATTATGCATTGTGCGTGCCATTCTATGATGAATAGCTAATTAATCTTGACCCACTAAACTGACCAACTCACTTAAGTAATTATTGTTGTAAGGGACCATGATGCCTAAGAGGGGAGGGGGTGAATTAGGCAACTTAAAATTCTACTTCTAACTAAGGCCTCTAATTCCACCTAGTCAAAACCTATGTAGAAAAGTAATCTATCTAGATGTGCAACTACGGTTTTGCTAGGTGTGTTGCTATCTCTACCACAAAAGAGTTATGCAACCTAGGTTCCAATCCTATCAACTAGCCTAACAACTAAGCTAGGAAAGTAAAGCACACAACCAAGGTAGCAATGTAAATGCCGAAGGTAAAGATGAGGTAGAGATGCAAACTCCCGTCGACGACTCCGGTATTTTTACTGAGGTATCGAGATGTGCTCAAGCTTCTCCCTAGTCCTCGTTGGAGCCCCTCGCAAGGACCAAGCTCCCGGTCAAGCAACTTCATGGATAGCCCCGGGCCATCCCCATGCACAAGTGGGTCTCCGGTGTGCCTTCTGGCAAGCCTCTCCCAGATCGCTCCCGCCGTCTTCACTATCAAGCTTCTGTCCGAACTGCCATGGGCCTTGTTCCCTTCGATACATGGTGGCGGCCACACCACAAACGTAGTTGGTGTGGTCTTGGAAGACTACAAGGCCCGCCGAGTACAACTATAGTGCGTGCAAGCACCAAGTGATAAGAGGTGTGTAAACCTCACTAAACACTAGGCCTAAACCTAGAGCAAGCGCATAAGCAGTGGTCTAATCAACCAAAGCACTTCGCAAAGCACCTACGCAAATCACCTAATGAATCACTAAGCACTATGTAAGTGAAGATCACTAAAATGGTGTATCAACACCCTTGGTATGTTTCCTCAGCTCTCACCTTACTCAAATGGCCGATTGGGGGTCTATTTATAAGTCCCAATGAGAAAGTAGCCATTGGGGACGAAACCTAGCTTTCTACCATTGACCGGACGTGTCTGGTCGCCTCGACCATTGGAGCGCGTGTTGATCGGACTCTACACCGAGTCCGGTCACTTGCCACCGGACGTGTCCGGTCGACATTTTGCCGCTCTGGAACCTCTCTGGACTCGATCAGACGCCACTGCCTGGCGCGTTCGGTCGTCCACGGCTGTTGCGTTCGGTCCTCACTGAGTTGTTGCCACGATGATGAATAGTGATGTCCGTGCATCTAGTCACTGTATTGCTCAGCGTCCGGTCGCTGCTACTGACACCTCTATTGCCGAGCAACAGATCGGACACTTTCGGTCCTTATAAGAGCCGCGTTCGGTCACCTCTGTCAAGCTCGTTTCTTCACAATCTTGCATTCGGCTTGGTTCCTATCTTCATGCTTGGACTTTGCTTGGTTTCTTGGGTCTTCTATGGTGCTTCTATGGTCTTGCTTGAGGTGTTGATCATCGAATCACCACGTAGCATTCGTCCAAGTCACGTTTGCAACCTATTGGACTACAAAACTAACACTCGCAAACACATTAGTCCAATTTGGTCTTGTTAATCATCAAACACCAAAATCTAAAGTAAATGGGCCAAGGGTCCATTTTCTTGACATTCTCCCCTTTTTTGTGATTGATGACAACACGACCAAAGCAAGCAAATAATAAAAGTTTTGGAATTTAAAAACTATCTACTTGCTAGGATGCAATGCAAAGGGCAAGGTTAGGTGATGCTAAGAGATACCACATGTAATTACAAAGAATGCTTATCTTGCCCTTACAAATGTCCCCATGTGGCATTATGGACTTAAGCCTTCCCCTAACTCCATAATCCACTATTCTCCCTTTCTCAGAGCATTACCACTTGTAAATTATTATGGCTGGGCTTGCTTTTGGTCCTACAAATTCTCTCCTTTGGAATCAAACACCGAAAAGGAAGACATTAGTAGCACAAGGGAGGGTCAAACGTTAAGATCCTTTGTATGTGGAGTGAAAGGGTCACAAAATTTGACTCTCACATTATATAGACTAAACTCCCCCTAAATATATGCATACATATTGTGGAGGATGAAATATATGCATAATTGGCCAATTAACGCACAAGGGAGTTTAATCTATATAATGTATGGAGAAAGCATATAAATACCAAATTGAAATCATCATGATGGAATACCACATGTAGATACCAATTTAATTTATAGCACTTGCAATCAGTGGTGGATATTTGAAGTATGATGCTTAACTCCGGGGACTCCATTTTCCTTGTAATGAGACTACTACACATATGATTGGAGAGTTGAGTTACTTCCTTGGTCTTCAAATCAAGCAATTGAAGAATGGTACTTTTGTGAGTCAAGACAAGTATATCAAGGACATGATCAAGAAGTTTGGCATGAGTGATAGCAAAGTCATTAGCACACCAATGGGAACAAATGATAACTTGGATAGTGATGCAAGTGGCAACATGGTGGATCAAAACTTATATCGGTCTATGATTGGAAGCCTACTCTATGTGACCGCATCAAGGCTGGATGTCATGTTTAGTGTATGCATGCGTGCAAGATTTCAAGCCTCACCAAGAGAAAGTCATTTGAAGGCTACAAAGAGAATATTGAGGTACTTGAAGCATACACCAAATGTTGGTTTGCGGTATCCCAAAGGAGCAAAGTTTGAGCTAGTTGGTTACTCTGACTTGGATTATGTGGGATGCAAGGTTGAAAGAAAGAGCACCTCAGGCACATGCCAATTGTTGGGAAGATCACTTGTTTCATGGTCATCAAAGTAGCAAAATAATGTTGCATTATCAACCACCGAAGCCGAATACATATCCGCTGGTAGTTGTTGTGCGCAAATACTTTGGATGAATGCCACTTTGAGTGACTTTGGAATCAAGTTCAAGAAAGTGCCATTGCTATGTGACAATGAGAGTGCAATCAAGTTGACCAACAATCCAGTTCAACATGCAAGAACAAAGCACATTGATGTCCGCCACCATTTCATAAGAGAGCACCAACAAAAAGGGGACATTTGCATTGAGAGTGTTGGCACCGAAGATCAACTTGTCGATATATTCACCAAGCCATTGGATGAGAAAAGGTTTTGCAAGCTAAGGAATGAGTTGAACATATTGGATTTCTCAAATATGTGTTGATGCACCCCCCACTTATATGACATGCCTCTCCTTCGAGCAATCCAAGGTAAAAGTTGATTGGCATGGCATACATCCTTGCTAAGGACATGTTTAGTGCATCTAGACATCTTTCACATTTAATAGGCTCATTCATGAAAATCAAATGAATTTGATGATTATATGGTACCACTATTGCTTCTCTGCTTATTTTGATCTAGTGGTAGTATATGACATGTTCATGGGCTTGTAAACTTAGTGTTTAGTCTAGAAAATGAGCTATAAGTGTTTAACTCAACATGGTACAAGATAACCTTTATTTGGAGGTGTGAAGAAGCTTGTCCTTGGATCAAACCTAGTTAAATGTCTTTAGCAAGTATTCTAGATTGAACCAAATTTGGGAAAATGATTCTCACCCCATTGATTGACATTGATAATCTCAACCTATCTACTTTTTGAACCTTTGTGGTTATTGATGACAAAGGGGGAGAAAAACAAAGATATTAGTGATATTAGTACATGGGGAGAAAAACAAAGATATTAATGTACTAAGATGGTGAAAAGACAATAAAGGGGGAAAGAAATAAAGATATAAGTGATAGGGAGAGAACCTGACATAGGGGGAGAGATATGGCAAGAGATATGACAAAGGAAAGGGATCAATTAAAATTTTGAGCACACAAGTAGGGGGAGCAAGCTCATGAACTTGTATGATGCATTTGAATGTGCATTTCATATGTTTGCTTGCATGGCATAAGTTTTAAATTTCAATATTCTTGCTTGTGTGGTGTATGCTAGTTATAGGTTTTAATGATTAAATGAAAATCTAGCGTGCATAAGTTTATCTAGTGATTTCATTTCCAAGTGGTATCAAGCTAACCATGGTGCTAAGGATGGTATAATGGTGCACTCTGATTGGTATCATGCTTCAAAGGTCCATCTTTTATACCTTAGCATCATTTGGTAGACATTGTCTCCCATATTTCCTATCTAAGCATATGTGCGAGCTACTATCCAAACTCTTAGCACATATGTAGGGGGAGCAATTGCTATCATATAGAGTTCAAGAACTTGTCCATATCCTTTTACACATAGTAAATATGCTTGGGCAAGCAACATGGATTCAATTGAATTTTAATTCATATCTTTGTGAAAGGGTTATCATCAATTACCAAAAAGGGGGAGATTGAAAGCTCTAGTTTGGTTTTGGTGAATTGATGAAACCCTAAGTGCTAACCTAGTTTATCAAGTGATCATGAGATAGGTAGCACATTCCAAGTGGTGAAGCAAATGAAGATCATGACATGATGATGGTGATGCCATGGTGATGATCAAGTGCTTGGACTTGAAAAGAAGAAAGAGAAAAAACAAAAGGCTCAAGGCAAAGGTATAAATGGTAGGAGCCATTTTGTTTTGGTGATCGAGACACTTAGTGAGTGTGATCACATTTAGGTTCGATAGCCGTACTATTAAGAGGGGTGAAACTCGTATCGAAATGTGGTTATCAAAGTGCCACTAGATGCTCTAACTCATTGCATATGCATTTAGGATCTAGTGGAGTGCTAACACCCTTGAAAATGTTTGTGAAAATATGCTAACACATGTGCACAAGGTGATACACTTGGTGGTTGGCACATTTGAGCAAGGGTTAGGAACTTCACCGGCGCCCTAGACCAAAAAGACGGAGGTCACTGTAAGTGACGGACGCCAGTCTCGGTTGGACTGGTGCGTTCGGTCAATGGCAGTAGAGGGCGCGCAGCGTCGGTCTTTGACCGGATGCTAGGTCACTCAGTGATCGAACGCAGATAGGGTGCGTCCGGTCCTGCTGACTTGGCAGTGGATAGAGGAGTCGTGGAGTGACGGACGCTGGGTGTGTCCAGTCGAGCATGACCGGACGCGTTCGGTCATGAAAAGTCATCTCTAGATGCTTACTGGAAAGGACCGGACGTTGGGGTTCAGTATTCGGTCACTTTGAGCTACTGCGTCTGGTCGTCACTTGACCGTTGAGATCGGGCGATCAACATTTGAAGAGAGGGGACACGTGGCATGCATGTGTGACCGACGCTGAGGTCCAGCGTCGGTCAATATGACCGGAGCATCCGGTCACCCGTGTTGTCCAGTGAAGGGGTACAATGGCTCTATTTTATGGGGGCTTCTATTTAAGCCCCATAGCTGGCTGAAGCTCACTCTCTTGGCCATTTGCATTGACATAGCAACCTTGTGAGCTTAGCCAAAGCCCTCCCACTCATCTCCATCATTGATTCATCATCTTTGTGAGATTGGGAGAGAATCCAAGCGCATTGCTTGAGTGTTTGCATCTAGAGGCACTTGATGTTCGTGTTTCGCTGCGGGATTCACTTGTTACTCTTGGTGGTTGCCGCCACCTAGATGGCTTGGAGCAGTGAGGATCGTCGAGCGGAGAGTGGTGATTGTCTCCAGCTCCGATCGTGGTGATTGTGAGGGGTTCTTGACCTTTCCCCGGTGGAGAGCCAAAAGATACTCTAGTGGATTGCTCATGGCTTGTGTGATCCTCATCTTGTGTTGATTGTGCAGCACCCCTATTGAGGGTTTGGCGTGTGATGCCGAATTAGCTCGTGAACCTCCAAGTGTAGTGAATCACTTCAACGAGGACTAGCTTGCCTGCAAGCAAGTGAACCTCGATAAAAAATCATTGTGTTCATCATTTGATTCCAAGGTGATTGGTCTTCATTGTTATTCATTCTTGTGATTGATTGGCTCCTTCCTCGACACGGTGGTATAACCTTCTTGCTCACTCTCATTATATTACCGCAAACTAGTTATCAAGCTCTTTAGTGTAGCTAGTTGTGAGAGCTTATTAGTTTGGTTAGTGTGGCTCTTTAGTTAGCTTTTGAGAGCACACTAACTTAGTGTAGTGTCATAGCTATTGTGTGGATAGAAACTATATAACCTAGAATTGTGGTAGGTGGCTTGCTATTTTAGTAGGCTAGTGCAACACTTGCTTCGCCTCATAATTGTCTAACCAGTTTGTTAAGTGTTGTTATAGAAATTTTTAATAGGCTATTCACCCCCCTCTAGCCATTAGGACCTTTCAAGTGGTATTAGAGCTGAGGTCATCGTGATTTGAGGCTTAACAACCTTCGGTGTAAAAATAGCTCAAATCAACAACACCAAGAAGCCACCCCAATTTGATGGCACAAATTATCCGTATTGGAAATCAAAGATGACCACACATATCAAGTCAATCAATAGAAAAGTGTGGAAGGTGGTAGAAACCAAAATTGAGATTGGTGATCCAGAGAATCCCACCGTGGCCGAAGAAGTGCTTCTCCAAAACAATGACATTGCTCTAAGTGCCATTCATGATGCAATTGATGAGAGAACATTTGAGCAAATCAAGAATATTGAGATGGCTCATGAGGCTTGGAAGAAGTTGGAAGAATCATTTGAAGGCACTCAAGCCATGAAGGGTGCAAAGGCATACATTCTCAAAGAGAAGTTTGCAAGCTTCAAGATGAAGGAGGATGAGAGTGTGCCGGAGATGTTCCATAGGCTTCAAGTGCTTGTCAATGATCTCAAAGCACTTGGAGAAGAGGTGAAGGACAAGGACTTCTCCCACAAGTTCTTGAGATGTTTACCTTCAAGATTTGGCACATTGGTCACTATTCTAGTGAGAAAGTGGTTTGGACACCATGACACCAAACCAAGTGTTGGGAGATATAATGACCGATGATACATATAGAGATGATGATGAGAAGGAAGAAAAGAAGGAGAAGAAAGATGAGAAGAAGAAGAGTGTGGCATTCAAGGCCACATCATCCAAGGGCAAGGCTAAGCAAGAAACATCAAGTGAAGATGATGGCTCATGGGATGATGATGATGATGAGAAGATGGCTCTCTTCTGTCAAGAAATTTGGCAAGTTCATGATGAAGAAAGGGTACCATGCTAGAAGAAAGAAATCTTCATCCAAGAACAAGGAAGAGTCAAGAAGGTGCTTCAAATGTGGAAGCAAAGATCATCTTGTTGCTCAATGTCCATACAATAGCGACAATGATGATGACAACAAGAAGAACAAGAAGGACAAGAAGGAAAAGAAAGAGAAGAAGGACAAGATGACCTTCAAGAAGAAGAAGGGTGGTTCATATGTGGTCACTTGGGATAGTGATGCCTCCTCAAGTGATGATGATGATAGTGATGATGACAAGACCACCAAGAAGAAGGCACTTGCAAGCATTGCTATCAATGAGAAGCCTTCTCTCTTCGACACTCCATCATGCTTCATGGCTAAGGCCACTAAGGTACAAACTTGTGATGATGATGGAAGTGATGATGAACATGATAATGAAAATGATAGTGATAGTGATGATGATGAACCTACTAAAGATGAATTATTTGACATGCTAGAAGATGCCAAAGAACACTTTGACATTAAGAGAAGGGAATGCAAGAGCTTGAATAAGGAGGTAAAAGCCCTTAAGCAAGCCCTTGATGAGCTCAAAGCAACTCATGAGAGGCTAGAGGAAGCCCATGAGAAGCTTGGCAAGGCTCACAAAAAGCTTGAAAAGGCTCATTCCTCTTTGCTTAATGAGCAAGATAAAAAGAAGCATGTTGAGACTTGTGATGTAGGTTTAACTTGTGATATAATTGATGAATCATTATCTATGCCTATCATTGTTGCTCCCACTAACCCTTCTTGTAGTACTTCTACTTCCACCTCATCTAGTAGTGATGGTCTCACTTGTGATGCCTCACTAATGGTTGAGAATGAGAACCTCAAGAAGGAGGTCAATAAGCTCACTCACACCTTGGCTAAGGCCTATGGTGGTGAGGACCGCTTGCTTATGTGCTTGGGTAGCCAAAGAGCTTCTCTCTACAAAGAGGGATTGGGCTATACCCCCAAGAAAGGCAAGGCGGCCTTTGCTCCTCACAAGACTAGTTTTGTGAAGAACAATGGTCGGTTTTGCACTAGTTGCAAGCAAGTTGGTCATAAGAGCATGAATGCAAAAACAAGAGCAAAAATGCTAATGTATCCTCAATTAAGATTAATTCTTTCTATGTGCTTACTAAGGGTACAAATGGTGTGAAGGCTAAGTTCATTGGTAAACCATGGATGGGCTCAAAGAAGAAAGCCATTTGGGTACCAAAGAGCTTAGTAACTAACCTTCAAGGACCCAAGCAAGTTTGGGTACCTAAAAAGAATTGATCTTCTTTTGTAGGTCAATTACAAAGCCAGAGGAAGGCATTGGGTTCTTGATAGTGGGTGCACTCAACACATGACCGGTGATGCAAGAATGTTCAACTCAATCAACACCAATGGCAATGATGGTTATGATAGTATTACATTTGGTGATAATGGCAAAGGCAAGGTCAAAGGGCTTGGTAAGATTGCAATATCCAATGACATGAGCATATCCAATGTGTTGCTAGTAGAGAGCTTGAACTTCAATTTGCTATCCATGGCTCAATTGTGTGATCTTGGATTCAAATGCATATTTGGGGTAGATGATGTAGAGATCATAAGTGTAGATGGCTCTAACTTGATCTTCAAAGGCTTTAGATATGAGAATCTATACTTGGTTGATTTCAATGCTAGTGAAGCTAGATTATCTACATGCTTGTTCACTAAGTCTAGCATGGGTTGGTTATGGCATAGAAGGCTTGGTCATGTTGGAATGAAACAATTGAATAGATTGGTTAAGCATGACTTGGTTAGAGGCTTGAAAGATGTTGTGTTTGAAAAGGATAAGCTTTGTAGCTCTTGTCAAGCCGAAAAACAAGTTGGAAACACCCATCCTAAGAAAAGCATGATGAGCACTAGTAAAGCATTTGAGTTATTGCACATGGATTTGTTTGGGCCAACACAATACACTAGCATTGGTGGTAACAAATATGGCTTTGTGATAGTGGATGATTATACTAGATACACATGGGTATTCTTTCTAGTGGACAAAAGTGATGTGTTTGCAACATTCAAATCATTTGTCAAGGGCATTCACAATGAGTTTGAAACAACCATCAAGAGAGTTAGAAGTGACAATGGTAGTGAGTTCAAGAACACTAGAATTGATGAGTTGTGTGATGAATTTGGAATTAGACATCAATTCTCGGCCAAGTACACTCCACAATCAAATGGCCTTGTTGAGAGGAAAAATAGAACACTCATTGATATGGCAAGGTCTATGCTTAGTGAGTACAATGTGAGTCAATCTTTTTGGGCCGAAGCTATCAACACGGCTTGCTATTGTAGCAACCGCCTCTATTGTCACCCATTGAAAGAGAAGACACCATATGAGCTCTTGAATGGTAGAAAGCCCAACATTGCATATTTTCGGGTCTTTGGTTGCAAATGCTATATCTTAAAGAAAGGCACTAGATTAGGCAAGTTTGACAAGAAATGTGATGAAGGATTCCTACTTGGTTATTCCACTACAAGCAAAGCATATAGAGTTTGGAATTTGGATAGTGGTACTCTTGAGGAAGTTCATGATGTTGAATTTGATGAAACCAAGGGTTCACAAGTAGAGAATGAGAACTTGGAAGATGTTAGAGGCATTCAACTTTCAAATGCCATGAAGAACATGGATGTTGGTGAATTGAGGCCTAGGCAAGTGAATGATGATGAAGATGATCAAGTGCAAGTGCTCTCTAACTCAAATGTGCAAGATGATACAAATCAAGCTAGTACAAGTGGCTCTCATGATAATGAACAAGATCAAGTGGCTAGTACATCATCTCAACCCAATGATCAAGCAAGTGCAAGCAATCAAGTTCCAATCCTCCAACCAACCAATATTGCAAGGGATCATCCATTGGACACTATCATTGGTGATATTTCTAGAGGTGTACAAACAAGATCAAGATTGGCTTCATTTTGTGAGCATTTCTCATTTGTGTCATCCATTGAACCAAAGAAGATAGATGAAGCATTGAAGGATGTTGATTGGGTGAATGCTATGCATGAAGAATTGAATAACTTCACAAGAAATCAAGTATGGGAATTAGTAGAGAGACCAAAGGGACACAATGTGATTGGAACCAAATGGGTCTTTAGAAACAAGCAAGATCAAGATGGGATAGTAGTAAGGAACAAAGCAAGATTGGTAGCACAAGGATATACACAAGTTGAAGGTCTTGACTTTGGAGAAACATATGCCCCGGTTGCTAGATTGGAAGCAATTAGAATCTTGCTAGCCTATGCTTAGTGCCCACAACATCAAGCTCTATCAAATGGATGTCAAGAGTGCATTTCTCAATGGTTACATTAATAAAGAAGTATATGTTGAGCAACCTCCCGGTTTGGAAGATGACAAGAAGCCCAACCATGTGTACAAGTTGAAGAAGGCATTGTATGGCTTGAAGCAAGCATCTAGAGCATGGTATGAGAGATTAAGGGACTTCTTACTCTCTAAAGAGTTCATGATGGGCAAGATTGACACCACTCTTTTCATCAAGAAGATTAGAAAAGACTTGTTTGTGTTGCAAATCTATGTTGATGACATCATATTTGGATCAATCAATCAAGATTTTTGTGATGAGTTTGGAAAGATGATGGCTAATGAGTTTGAGATGTCCATGATTGGAGAGTTGAGTAACTTTCTTGGTCTTCAAATCAAAAAATTAAAGAATGGTACTTTTGTGAGTCAAGGCAAGTATATCAAGGACATGATCAAGAAGTTTGGTATGAGTGATAGCAAAGTCATTAGCACACCAATGGGAACAAATGGTAACTTGGATAGTGATGCAAGTGGCAACATGGTGGATCAAAAATTATATCAGTCTATGATTGGAAGCCTACTCTATGTGACCGCATCAAGGCCGGATGTCATGTTTAGTATATGCATGTGTGCAAGATTTCAAGCCTCACCAAGAGAAAGTCATTTGAAGGCTACAAAGAAAATATTGAGATACTTGAAGCATGCACCAAATGTTGGTTTGCGGTATCCCAAAGGAGCAAAGTTTGAGCTAGTTGGTTACTTCGACTCGAATTATGCAGCATGCAAGGTTGAAAGGAAGAGCACCTCGGACACATGTCAATTGTTGGGAACATCACTTATTTCATGGTCATCAAAGAAGCAAAATAGTGTTGCATTATCAACCATCGAAGCCGAATACATATCCGCCGGTAGTTGTTGTGCACAAATACTTTGGATGAAGGCCACTTTGAGTGACTTTGGAATCAAGTTCAAGAAAGTGCCATTGCTGTGACAATGAGAGTGCAATCAAGTTAACCAACAAAGCAGTTCAACATGCAAGAACAAAGCACATTGATGTCCGCCACCATTTCATAAGAGATCACCAACAAAAAGGGGACATTTGCATTGAGAGTGTTGGCACCGAAGATCAACTTAACGATATATTCACCAAGCCATTGGATGAGAAAAGGTTTTGCAAGCTAAGGAATGAGTTGAACATATTGGATTTCTCAAATATGTGTTGATGCACCTCCCACTTATATGACATGCCTCTCCTTCGAGCAATCCAAGGTAAAAGTTGATTGGCATGGCATACATCCTTACTAAGGACATGTTTAGTGCATCTAGATATCTTTCACATTTAATAGGCTCATTCATGATAATCAAATAAATTTGATGATTACATGGTACCACTATTGCTTCTATGCTTATTTTGATCTAGTGGTAGTATATGACATGTTCATGGGCTTGTAAACCTAGTGTTTAGTCTAGAAAATGAGCTATAAGTGTTTAACTCAACATGGTACAAGATAACCCTTATTTGGTGGTGTGAAGAAGCTTGTCCTTGGATCAAACCGAGTTAAATGTCTTTGGCAAGTATTCTAGATTGAACCAAATTTGGGAAAATGATCCTCACCCCATTGATTGACATTGATAATCTCAACCTATCTACATTTTGAACCTTTGTGGTCATTGATGACAAAGGGGGAGAAAAACAAAGATATTAGTGATATTAGTACATGGGGAGAAAAACAAAGATATTAATGTACTAAGATGGTGAAAAGACAACAAATGGGGGAAGAAATAAAGATATAAGTGATAGGGGGAGAACTTGACATAGGGGGAGAGATATGGCAAGAGATATGATAAAGGAAAGGGATCAATTAAAATTTTGAGCACACAAGTAGGGAGAGCAAGCTCATGAACTTGTATGATGCATTTGAATGTGCATTTCATATGTTTGCTTGCATGGCACAAGTTTTAAATTTCAATATTCATGCTTGTGTGGTGTATGCTAGTTATAGGTTTGAATGATTAAATGAAAATCTAGCATGCATAAGTTTATCTAGTGATTTCATTTCCAAGTGGTATCAAGCTAACCATGGTGCTAAGGATGGTATAATGGTGCACTCCGATTGGTATCACGCTTTAAAGGTCCGTCTTTTATACCTTAGCTTCATTTAGTAGACATTGTCTCCTATATTTCCTATCTAAGCATATATGAAAGCTACTATCCAAACTCTTAGCACATATGTAGGGGGAGTAATTGCTACCATATGGAGTTCATGAAACTTGTCCATATCATTTTACACATAGTAAATATGCTAGGGCAAGCAACATGGATTCAATTGAATTTCAATTCATATCTTTGTGAAAGAGTTGTCATCAATTACCAAAAAGGGGGAGATTGAAAGCTCTAGTTTGGTTTTGGTGAATTGATGAAACCCTAGTGCTAACCTAGTTTATCAAGTGATCATGAGATAGGTAGCATATTCGAAGTGGTGAAGGAAATGAAGATCATGACATGATGATGGTGATGCCATGGTGATGATCAAGTGCTTGGACTTGAAAAGAAGAAAGAGAAAAAACAAAAGGCTCAAGGCAAAGGTATAAATGGTAGGAGCCATTTTGTTTTGGTGATCGAGACACTTAGCGAGTGTGATCACATTTAGGTTCGATAGCCGTACTATTAAGAGGGGTGAAACTCGTATCGAAATGCAGTTATCAAAGTGCCACTAGATACTCTAACTCATTGCATAGGATCTAGTGGAGTGCTAACACCCTTGAAAAATATTTGTGAAAATATGCTAACACATGTGCACAAGGTGATACACTTGGTGGTTGGCACATTTGAGCAAGGGTTAGGAACTTCAACAGCGCCCTAGACAGAAAAGACGGAGGTCACTGTAAGTGACCGGACGCTGGTCTTGGTTGGATCGGCGTGTCTGGTCAGTGGTAGCAGAGGGCGCGCAGCGTCGGTCTCTGACTGGATGCTGGGTCACTCAGTGATCGGATGCTGACAGGGTGCGTCTGGTCCTGCTGATGTGGCAGTGGACAGAGGAGTCGTGGAGTGACCGAACACTGGGTGTGTCCGGTCGAGCATGACCGGACACGACCGGTCATGAAAAGTCGTCTCTGGATGCTTACTGGAAATGATCGAACACTGGGGTTCAGTGTCCGGTAACTTTGAGCTGCTGTGTCCGGTCGTCACTTGACAGTTGAGATCGGGCGATCAACATTTGAAGAGAGGGGACACGTGGCACGCATCGTGTGACTGGACGCTGAGGTCTAGCGTCCAGTCAATATGACCGGAGTGTCCGGTCACCCCGTGTTGTGCCCAGTGAAGGGGTACAACGGCTCTATTTTGTGGGGGCTTCTATTTAAGCCCCATAGCCAGCTGAAGCTCACTCTCTTGGCCATTTGCATTGACATAGCAACCTTGTGAGCTTAGCCAAAGCCCTCCCACTCATCTCCATCACTGATTCATCATCTTTGTGAGATTGGGAGAGAATCCAAGTGCATTGCTTGAGTGTTTGCATCTAGAAGCACTTGGTGTTCGTCTTTCGCTGCGGGATTTGCTTGTTACTCTTGGTGGTTACTGCCACCTGAATAGCTTGGAGCAACGAGGATCGTCGAGCGGAGAGTGGTGATTGTCTCCCGCTCTGATCGTGGTGATTGTGAGGGGTTCTTGACCTTTTCTCGGCGAAGAGCCAAAAGGTACTCTAGTGGATTGCTCGTGGCTTGTGTGATCCTCATCTTGTGTTGGTTGTGCGGCACCCTATTGAGGGTTTGGCATGTGATGCCAATTAGCTCATGAACCTCCAAGTGAGTGAATCGCCACAACGAGGACTAGCTTGCCGGCAAGCAAGGGGACCTTGGTAAAAAATCATTGTATTCATCATTTGATTCTGAGGTGATTGGTCTTTATTGTTATTCATTCTTTTGATTGATTGGCTCCTTCCTCGACACGGTGGTATAACCTTCTTGCTCACTCTCATTACAT
This sequence comes from Miscanthus floridulus, assembly GCF_019320115.1. Classification (NCBI taxonomy): domain Eukaryota; kingdom Viridiplantae; phylum Streptophyta; class Magnoliopsida; order Poales; family Poaceae; genus Miscanthus; species Miscanthus floridulus. The sequence continues at coordinate 54,882 of NW_027096319.1, forward strand.
TACCACAAACTAGTTATCAAGCTCTTTAGTGTAGCTAGTTGTGAGAGCTTGTTAGTTTGGTCAGTGTGGCTCTTTAGTTAGCTTTGAGAGCACACTAACTTAGTGTAGTGTCATATCTATTATGTGGATAGAAACTATATAATCTAGAATTGTGGTAGGTGGCTTGCTATTTTAGTAGGCTAGCACAACACTTGCTTTGCCTCATAATTGTCTAACCGGTTTGTTAAGTGTTGTTGAAGAAATTTTTAATAGGCTATTCACCCCCCTCTAGCCATTAGGACCTTTCACCCTGCTAACATGGTAGATCGTGTTAGGGATGGCATGTTCACTGATCCTATAGGGTCGTGCCCTAGCCTCTCTCAGCAAGTGGGTGCGTCCCATCCTACATCGGTAGATGGTGCGGCGTGTCAGAGGGCCAAGCTGCGACCCTTCGGGGAGTAGACGGGGAAGTGACCCTATGTTCGTCACTATCGGTGACGTGAATTCTGTCTTGGATCATAGTGGTTGTCACATGCTTGAGTTTGTATCCGCGTACGAGGGCTGATGGCGGTGCCTATAATACTGTGGGACAAAAGTCGGCGCCTACAACATTGTTTGGGCACTATTAGGTCGGAAAGGGCTTATAGCGCCCATCCCATCGTATCCTGATGGCGCCTTCCTACAGGTGTACAGGGCATGGCCCTTGATACTGCGGTTGACTCGAATGTCCTATTGTACCTTGTGCTTGTCTTTATGAAGGATCAGGGTGTAGTCGTCGGGCGAGGCGAAGCCTGTCCACGAACATCGGGCGAGGCGGGGCTAGCCCTCAGCCACCGGGAGAGACGAAGCCCGCCCTCGGGCGTCGGGCGAGGCAAAGTCTAGCCCCTAGCCGTCGGGTGAGGCAGAGCCTACCCTCAGGCGTCGAGCGAGGCGAAGCCTATCCTTAGCCATTGGGCGAGGCGGAGTCTAGCCTTCGGGGGTCGGGTGAGGCGGAGCCAGCCCTTCGCCTTCGGGCGAGGCGAAGTCTAGCCCTCGGGGGTCAGACGAGGTGGGACCAATCTTCCATCGTTCAGGCAAGAAGCATAGTAGTGTTCTTGTCTGACCGGAAGTGTCAGTGTTCGATGGTTATTAGTTTCCACCTCACTAGGTACCCCAGTATTAGGTCTCCGACACCCATCTTGCATGACATTTCAAATGTCACTATCTTGCCAATGACTATGGCTGGGGTCATGGTGCTCAAGTCCTCCATGTTGTGAAGGATGGTGATGATGCTTGTATATTTCTTTTGTGGTAGCACAAAGATGATCTTCCTCACGATGTCTGCATCACCTAGCTTTGTTAATCCTATAGAATTGAGCTCATTGATAATTAGATTCAAACAAGAATACATATCACGAACAAGCTCATCATCATTCATTTCAAAAGAATCATAACTTTTTTGAGCTAGGCAATGTTTTTGCTCACGGACATTACTTGTGCCGTCATGGAGCTCTTGTAATTTTAACCAAATTTTATGTGTCATATTTAAAGTGAACACTTGGTTAAACACATCCATGCTAAAAGATTCAAATAAGCAATTTTTAGCTCTCGCATTGAAATAAATTTCTTTTTCTTCACTCTTTGTAGGTTTATCGGGATTCTTAATGGGTTTCATCTCATCACGAGTGACTCTCCAAACACCCAAATCTACCGCCTCAAGGTGACAAGCTATTCTAGCTTTCTATTAAGGGAAGTTAGTGCCGTCAAAGTGTGGAAGCCTAGAGGTATCCATCCCCATTACTTTAAATAGCATCGGCTCAACGGCGGTGATGCCAAAGGTCCAAATTGAGCCAACCGGCTCTGATACCATTTGTAAGGGACTGTGACACCTAAGAAGGGGGGAGGGGTGAATTAGACAACTTAAAATTCTACTTCTAACTAATTCCTCCAATTCCACCTAGTCAAAACCTATGTACGAAAGTAATCTATCTAGATGTGCAACTATGGTTTTTCTAGGTATGTTGCTATGTCTACCGCAAAAGAGTTATGCAACCTAGGATCCAATCCTATCAACTAGCCTAACAACTAAGCTAGGAAAGTGAAGCACACAACCAAGGTAGCAATGTAAATACGGAGGTAAAGATGAGGTAGAGATGCAAACTCCCATCGATGACTCTGGTATTTTTACTGAGGTATCGAGAAGCGCTCAAACTTCCCCCTAGTCCTCATTGGAGCCCCTCATAAGGAATCCCTCACAAGGGCCAAGCTCCTAGTCGGGCAACTCCGTGGATAGCCCCGGGCCTTCCCAACGCACAAGTGGGTCTCTAGTGTGCCTTCCGGCAAGCCTCTTTGAGACCGCTCCCCGCCGTCTTCACTATCAAGCTTATGACCGAACCGCTGCGGACCTTGTTCCCTTTGGTACACGGTGGCGGCCGCACCACAAACACGGTTGGTGTGGTCTTGTAAGACTACAAGCCTTGCCGAGTACAACTATGATGCGCGCAAGCACCAAGTGATAAGAGGTGTGCAAACCTTATTAAACACTAGGCCTAAACCTAGAGCAAGCACATAAGCGGTGGTCTAATCAACCTAAGTACTTCGCAAAGCACCTACGCTAATCACCTAATGAATCACTAAGTACTATGTAAGTGGAGATCACTAAAATGGTGTATCAACACCCTTGGTATGTTTCCTCAGCTCTCACCTTACTTAAATGGCCAGTTGAGGGGGTCTATTTATAAGTCCCAAGGAGAAAGTAGCCGTTAGGCATGAAACCCAGCTTTCTGCCATTGACCAGACACATAGGTCATCCTAATCAGACACATCTGGTCGTCCTGACCGTTGGAGCGTGCGCGTTGATCGGACTCTGCGCTGAGTTCGGTCACTTGCCATCGGGCATGTTCGGTCGACGTTTCGCCGCTCTAGAACCTCTCTAGACTCGATCAGACGCCACTGCCTAGTGCATCCGGTCATCCACATCTACTGCATTCAGTCCTTACTGAGTTGTTGCCGCAACGATGAACAGTGAAGTCCATGCGTCCGGTCACTCCATCGCTCAACGTCTGGTCGCTGCTGCTGACACCTACTATTGTCGAGCAACAGATCGAACATGTTTGGTCCTTATAAGGGCCATGTCCGGTCACCTCTACCGAGCTCATTTCTTCGCGATCTTGCATCTGGCTTGGTTCCTATCTTCGTGCTTAGACTTTGCTTGGTTTCTTGGGTCTTCTATGGTGCTTCTAGGGTCTTGCTTGAGGTGTTGATCATCGAATCACCACGTCACCTTCGTCCAAGTCACGTTTGCAACCTATTGGACTACAAAACTAGCACTCGCAAACATATTAGTCCAATTTGGCCTTGTTGATCATCAAACACCAAAATCCAAAGTAAATGGGCCAAGGGTCTATTTTTCTTACAATTGTCATTACTTAATCATAGGGTCCAGGACATTTAACATGCTTAGTTGGCTACTATCGATAGAAGTCGAGTGTGAGTGGGAACTAATTCTCACGTGTTTAACTAACAAGTGAAACTTGCAATGAGTTCAACTTGACTGAACCTTAATTTGATTAAGGACCAACCTTCAATTTGAACTTAATGATGATCTTGATATAAGTCTCAACCCAAGCAAGGAGTAAGGTCACTATGAGTGTTGGATCTCAAGTGATGTAGCTCACGGAGTAGCTAAGAACCATTTCTTGGGATAGTAAGCTTGAGTAACTACTCATACAGACCACACATCGCGCAAAGTACTTAGTGGTGACTTGCCTATCACACGGATTTGGCTCGAGATGTGGTGTGGGGTATCTTGAAGGAGTACCTCGGTCCTTCTCTGGACCGTTTGTGGATCTGGAAGTCGCATCGAGGAAAGTTGGAACCTCGAGGAAACCCTCACTTGGCCACGAGTATAGAGGTTTGCCCTTGGTCTCCGTGTGGATACAATTGTATACCTCTGCAGAGATCTTTTTAAAAAGCATGAAGTTTCGGACGAAATTGTTTGGTTGTTCTTTCTTCTAGACTCAGTGTAGTGAGATTAAATGAACTTGTGTATTGAGATGAAACTTGGATCACTTAAGGTTTGTCACACCCTAAAAGTTCTATTTTGGGTTGAGAATAGTTTACACTAAATAAATATAATGATTTTATAGTTTTTCTAAAATTTCCATGATTTAATTAGACTTTTAGTAATTTAAACAGTGCAAAATATGAATTTTAAATAACTTTTATAATTTAATTTAAAACGATGTTGCATTCATGCCGGTTGCATTTGGTGTTTATGAGTGCTAATGGTTTTAAAATACGGTAGGACGATTTTTCTTTCTATCTGGGAATTTTTCCAACCTTTTCTAGAATTAAATTTCCTTTTTCCTTGCGCTTAATCTTTTCCTTGGTCTTTCCATCAATCTTTTCATGAGTTCAAACTCCTTTATTTGAGTTCCTTAGCTTTCAATCTATCTCTAGGATTTTTCTGAAGATTTTTCTAACATCTGAACTATTTTTCATTGCTTAAATAATAATCCTAGATTTTCTAGAATTATTTTAATTCACGAAATTAATTTAAATCCCGAAATTCCTCAAAACCCTAATTTTTGCACCGTTCCAAACCCTACATATAAATACATGTCGTCGTCTCCTTCTCGCGCGTATCGCAGAAGTACAACCCGTTTCGCGAGCCGCCACTACGACATCGCAGATCGGACATCAAAGTTCCACTGGCGAACCTTTGGCAAGGTTTTTCGGCCATCGCCGATGACCTCTGCGGAAACCGTCACCACCCCGAGGTTGCTCTCTTCGTCCTCTACACCGTCATGTCTTTTGTTTTGCGAATCCATTGCTGTTTCATCGATCCCCATCTTTTCCGGCGAGGCTTTCCGGCCATCTCCGGTGACCTCTGCAGAAACCGTCACCACCCCGAGGTTGCTCTCTTCGTCCTCTACATCGTCGGGCCTTTTGTTTTGCGAATCCATTGCTGTTTCATCGTTCCCTTGTTTTCAGTTTCTTTTCCGGCGAACTTCACCATGGCCGGTCACCTTCCATCCATCTCCTGGCTGCCCCTCCTCGCCCTGGGCTTGGCGCCGCCGCCCCTGGCCCCCACCCCACGGCTCCACCCTACTCGCCCATCGGGCACCCCGCGTCCTGCTGTTGCGCGCGCAAGGACGCC
>NW_027096320.1:0-60000 GCF_019320115.1 Miscanthus floridulus
GTAGGAAAAGATGGGTGCTGTCACATTTCAAAACAGGGCAAATTTTATATTTAAGATCGTCCAATTGTACAGACGATTCTATTAAGCCTTTAAAAGATGACAATATTTGCTACTTTTGAGAAAAAACATCAATTTTAAGGTAGTCATATTTTTGGCTAAAATGCCCTCAAATAATATGGCTAGTAAAATTGCGAGGACCTAAATTAGCGAGAGTACAGACATGTATGGCTATGTTGCATAATTTACCTCACGAGTAAGAAAATGTCAATCATTGTGAAACCATTTTGTAGTCACAAGATACAAGTACTTGTCAACAATGAGTAATCCAATATGGTAGAACACCAGTCCCTGACTATGAGGCCGTTCGGCTGGCTGGTTACCAGCCGGCTGGCTTGTTTTTTATCTCACGAAATCACTGTTCACGTCTTGCCAGAACAGTATTTTTCTCTCACAGCAATCAGCCGGAACAGTATTTCTCAGTCCTGCCGAACAGGCCCTATAGTTTCACACAGTGTTGGATTTGGAAGTTTATAGCTTCCAATGAATTCGTACAACCCTATCACTAATTTGCTAATTACCCTGTGATGTTTTTTGTACAAAAACATAAACTGAAGAACAATAACATGTTAGCAACTTGATTTAAACTTACATTTCAAATCTCCAGGACAATAACTTGAGCGAGGCATGTGCTGCACGAGCGCAACACCTTCAAAACATTGTGAACACTATCACTGATTATTGGACATCTAACTTCAACTATCTTAAGTTGTCTGAGTGTAAGTGACTGTTCCATAAGATTGCTGCCTCTCATTTGGACTGCTGCTTTGGGTCTCTGCAGAAAATAAAACGCTCTGGAAGATCAATAGAGCATCATGGCTCTAGATAGGCAACACCAATCATACTTAAGAGGCATATCTACCTTACAGAGTTGAAGAACGAGTTTTTCAAGGAATGGTGTGTATTGGAGAAAGCAAAATAGAATATGCAGACCAGCAACCAAACACCAGTCCCTTGAGTACCAAAGTTTTTCTTCTACACGTAAAAAATTCATAAGTCTATCGTCTGCGCCCCCGCCCGCGTTAACCCCGCCCACGTACGCCAGATCGTTAAAACTCCGAGTTTGCTACGAGTACGTATGAGTGACCGATCCGCCAGATCATCAAAACTCTGAGTCTGATATGAGTATATATGAGTGCCCGATCCCGTCAAAACTCCGCTCCAAACTACTACCGAGTCTCATACGAAGGCTAAGCACCCGTCGACCGAGTCTGATACGCAGCTAGCATGCATGCTAGGAACCAAATAGCCGGCACAGAATCGAAGATGAGCAATGATCATGCGCATGCACCGCATACATCTTATCGGCCAGGCACTGCGTGCATGCACACGTACGGGGCAGGGCGGCGAGTTAGTTGACGATCGATACGATGACCGACCACAAATACAGACAAGCACATGAATGCATATGTGATATGTCAACTCCGATCGAGTCTGATACGAAGGCTCAGTATCCGCAAAACAAGCTCCGATCAGTTTCCATCAACAGGTACGTTTCTGCCTGCGCTCCTCGCTCGACCCGCTCGCCCCTTGCACCAATGCATGCGCGCGTCAGACTCCGCCACGCCACCCCAGAAAAAAAGCTATGCACTCGTGTTGTACAACGGTGCCTGAGCAGCACCACTCAACTGCCGTGCCGTCGATATGTTCCTGGATTGAGTTGGGCTGCGCAAAAGCTATGCACTCGTGTTGTACAACGGTGCCTGAGCAGCACCACTCAACTGCCGTCGATATGTTCCTGGATTGAGTTGGGCTGCGCGCAAAATGGTTTCTCAACTGGTCCATGCTGTCCGAGGACAATGGTTTCTCAACTGCATGGAAGAATCAGTCACGGAAGGACGACCGACAACAGCGATCACGGCGAATATATCAATGTCAGATAAGCGGTGCTGCACAGGCTTTATTATAAATCACGAGTGCATGCTCCCCGCCCGCCCTTGCGCACGTGCAGTGCAGCAACGACCCACTCGTGGCCCATTAGTCTCAGCAAGGGTACGGTGGACCGCCTTCATCACTTGCCGGCTCCATTATATTGGACCCGTTTGTCATTTCTTGAAAATTCTCGATGTACTATATCGCTCAGGTCTAACGGAGAAATTTGACTTGCTGGATATAATTTTCATAATTTACCGTCACAAAATCACACAACACATGGAACACATATTTTTAACCTCCAAAATTGAAGAAGAATAACAGAATAGCAAGGAATATATTGTTATAGTTCAACCAAAATTGTCCTTTAGAATATATAGATAGATGTACCTTACTCTCCAAACTCAAAAGAAAGAAAAAGGAATTATGTGAACAAAAAAAGAATACAAATCAGAAAAAATATGACAGGCGCTCTAGCCTCTAGAGTAGAAAAAGAGGATGTGGAGAGTAAATAGAAAGAGAATACGGTTCCAATTGATTTATAACTAAAGAGGAAAAAATGCATGAATAGATTTAAAAATAGTTTAGGATTCCAAATGCAAAATGATTATTAGCTCTTTTTATTATCTTCTAAAAATGGTCAAATCAGCTTAAAATATAAAATGCATAATAATAAATCACACAAGTATTAATTAAAAAAGTGAAACTAATTTTGTTAGGTTTCTACAGACTACGTCAACACGATATATATAGGTGATAAACATTAAGAAACAGACTTTTGTATTTCTATGTAACTAGATTTTTATTTTTTAAAATATGTTCGTCATCTAATAAGCCATGAGCCACGAGCCTTGTTGTAGACATGGACAACATTTCCCGGCCCGTGCAATGCATAGGCATATATCTAGTAGATTATTAAACTCTGTAGCACGGATATGTCAGGAAGGTGCCGTATCATGTTATCGAATACGTATCCGATACGGATACGTCATCGATATGGCTTGGATACGTACCATTCGAGTATCTTGTTTTTGTTTAATTTAGGAAATATCGAGTACATGCCTCTGGGATACGGCGCAACCCAACAAGCGCTCCCTTATCTGCCCTGTCTAGGGCTCTTTTGGAACGCAGGATTAAAAAATATAGGAATAGAAAAAAAAATGTAAGAATAGTATAGGATTACAACCGGAAACATATGATTGAAAACCTTAGGAAACTTTGATTGATTTGTTGTTTGGACGGACAGAGAAAATTAGTAGGAATTGAATGCTTAGGAATCTTACAATCACCTATCATATTACTTTAGCCAATAAAACATTTGTTTGTAAATATTATCTCTAAAGAATAGTATATTTAAAAAATAAAGAACAATATACTATGTATATTATATTAAAAGGTAGTCTGACTATCTGAGACAACCACGTGCTCCGTTATTCCTTCGGTAATCGGTAGTGAGGCCGGCAGCTGTCCAGCACTCCCGCATCTCCTGATCATGCATTAGGCTTTTGCATTAGCGACTCATAGCTTGATTTGCCCCGATCTTATGCGACTAAAAAGAAAATAAGAAGTTGGATTGCATGTTTTTTTCTACAGTTTTCCTACAAAAACAGCACCATAGAAAACTTCCCTACTACATCCGTCCATAAATAAATACACTTCTAAGGGTGGACACGTAAACCAATACTAAGACGGAATTAAAAAAATGCCCCTACAAACATTGGGCTGAGGTGATCCAGAGGCTTCGTTCACGTGCCCTTAAACCTGACTTATCCGCTTTTTTTTTTATCCAAAATAGTGTTTTTCTCTCACAAATTCCTCCAACATTCCTCCAAACCATCCAAATTCCTCTAGAATTCCTCCAAGCGAACAAACCCAGAGCCTCGGTGGCCTTGTACGGAAGTCCAGACAGGTTAAACAAACGGGTGGACGAGGGAGTTTCTAGGAGCTCTGTTGTTTTTCTTCTCTTTTTTTTTTTGACAAGTTTGTTTTTAATCTCCCCCTCTGGACCTCTGGTGGTGGGTGTGCTATTACTGCTGTAGTCCTGTTACTTGAATCTGGTCCCTCCGGCTGGTTCATCTGGCAATCAGGCAATGTGTGTGCAAATATTATGGGAAAAAATTTGAATGCTAAATGTGCAAATATTATGAGACGGAGGGAGTATGCTTTTCCTATGCACAAATCCTGTTGAACAGTGTACTTTCCTATAGAAACCAGAATCCTTAATTTTTCCTCCGAGAAACCTTCAATCCAAAGGGGCCCTAGCCTCGACTCCTCCCATGATTGCACGGCGCCCGCCTCCTGTGCACACGCGCTGCCTCCCGCGCTAGAGATGCGCCACCAGCTCACCACTCACCTGCCGCTGGCGACGAGCCCCCGCCCCCTTGCACCGCCTTCCGTGTAGTGTCACACCCAATTTTAAGGATAAAATTGAATGCACAAAACTCGTGTGTGCCCAGGAATCAATCACACACACAAGCTGACAAATTATATATAGTATCATCACGGTGTCTCATACATCAGAGTTATAATAAAACTTAGTCTTATACATTACAGTGGAATAATGAAAAGATAATAAAACTCTCGTGGCCGTCATCACAGGGAAGGTCAACTGGTTGACCACAAGCCTAATAATCCTCCGGGAAATCCTCATACCCGTTGTCATCTGTTACCCATCCGGGATTTTTATCCAAGTAAAGAAAAATAAACAAGTGTAAGTAAATTCCGTACTTAGCAAGCTAACATGGGGTTATGAAGCTCAAAGAGAATAGACTCTGGTTTACTGTAGTTAGCATTTTTAATAGGTCAAGCTTTTATTCTCAAGTATTATCAAGTTATGCTTAAGCTCCCATTTAATTCCCATAAGAACAAATATCAGGGTCAGGTGTACCATATATCATCGTTGAACAACTTTAAATGATCATCAACAATTAACCAGTTATTCTGTGAGTTTTCTAGGCCGCTCATAACCGTGACCACGGCTATTATAACAGTTTGTTACCCTCTGCAGAGGTGGTGCACATTCACCGCGAGTCGTGATCCCCATATGCCCGGGTTAATTACTCCCATGTCACTACCAAGGTGAGCGGACAGGGTACACTATGAAGCCATTTCATAGGTTTCCCTAACAAGTTAGGGCCACTAGGTTTCCTTGGTAGGCAGATGTAGGGACCTCCCTTTCCTATGGCACAAATCCATCGCGGCTATACTCATAGGAACAGAGGTAGCCCTATATCCAAAGTGGCAAGCCCCATTTGCGCCAAAAGATAACCTCTAACCAGCTAGGAAAGGTCCTATTACTGAGCTAAAGTCAGAGCCATATGACTCTCCCGGTTGCACTGTCAGTCCCAGCTTTTGCCGACAGATAAGTCCTTATGGAGGGCCGGGAGCAACATGAACAAAGGTCAGTTGCACTTTCGCCCTATGGAACAGTTGTTATAAGTCATGTTACTCACTTTGTTCCATAGTATCATTCATCGACATGTATATCAAGTTCAGTTAGAGCACTAGCAATCTACCCATATGCATTTAACCCATAGGAGACAAGGAACTGGATAAACAATCACTAGGATGTCCTTACGGGTATCAAAATTAGACACATGCAAATGAGTAATTGATTAAAGTGAAATAGGACATCAAGGAAGGCCCATGTTATACTTGCCTTGGTTCACAAACTCGTGCTGGTCCTGCTGGTCGTCGAAGAGTTCTTGGTCTCCAACGTTTTCCTCACCGTCTGAACGCGACCAACATAGCAACATACAACATTCCAAAAGCATTCATGCAAAGCAAACATTCCTATCATTAGAACAGTACACCAACAGTATTGAAATCAAGATAAAATATTTGTAAAGCTAATCTACGTCTCGCTACGATCACGTCAACGCGAAGTTCACGAAAAACGAAGCTAAAATGCGAAAGTTATGATTTAAACGGGTTTTCCTATAGCCATATATTTAATTAAATCTAATCATGAAATTAAAAAGTTCTAAACTTGACTAACAGTAGCTCCAACATGTAGCTTATGAAATTACGAAGCTAACACGATTTGAATGGATCAATTCGGAGCTAAAACGACAATTTTATAAGCGAAACAGTTCAAATGACATTTCTGTAAATACTGAAAACGTATTTTTTTTGACTTAAGCCGTGGAGTTTACGCTTTCCAAATCGGATTGCGCATTCGGGAAATACGCTTTGGGCTGTGGGTTAGGACTTAGAAAAGTCCAGGGACTCTTTAGCAAAATTACCCGCGAAGGGGTAACTTCTAATCTTGGCCGTTGATCTCGCGATGGGCGGCTAGGATCGGCCTGGGGGGGACGGCCGGCCGGAACAGTGCTTCCGGTGGCAAGCTCCATGGCCGGCGGCAGTGGACTCGCCGGAGCGCTCGGTTAGGGGCCTACGGCCACGGTTTTCCAAACCTAGGACACCAGTGAGCGCGGGGGAAGATGGGGGGTCGCGGCCATGCTGTTTCGGCGGCCGGGAACGGCGGCTAGCACGGTGGCCGCCATGGCCGGCGACCATGGCTCGCGGAGCTCGCGACCAAGGCTCGGGAAGCCAAGAAAATGAGAAATAAAGATACCGGGAGATAAAGGGAGGCCGGGGGGTGCTCACCGCGGGGAAGAAAGGGGACGGTGATGCCCGACGGCGACGGTCCGTGCAAGGGCGAGCGGTGGATTTCTGGCGACCTTCGGGGCAGCGATTGAAGCTTCCTCGCACGCGGGTGAAAGAAAAATAGGGCGTGGAGGCAGCAGGGAGAGGCAGAGACGGCTTGGTGCTGATTTAAAGTGGCCGGGGCGCGAGGGGGGGGGCACGCTCCCATGACGCGGAGTGGGGCGGTTGTGGCATGCGGCAAAGCCGGGCGGTTTCGAGGAGCGCGAGGTGAAGACGGCGCCGATAAGCGGGCCCGGGCGGTCAGCGGCTGGGCGCGGGGGCGTGGGCGGTTGCCTGGCATGGCTGCTGGGCCGAGCGGCTGCTGGGCTGGCGACGCCGAGGCGCGCGGCTGGGCTGCGGTGCCGGGCTGAGCGGGGAAGGGGAGAGGAGGGTGAACGGGCCACGCAGGAAAAAGGCCATGTGGGCCGAAAGTGAGGGAGGGGAGGAGATAATCATTTTTTTCTTTTTATTTTCCAAACAAATTTTCCCAAAGGCATTTTCAAATAATTTTTGAATTCATTTGAACTCTAATTCAAGAACAATCATCACATGAATAAATATTGCAGCAGCATGTATGCATTCAAAAGTTTCAAATCTTATAATTAGTTTTAATTCCCCAAAAATTATTAATTTCCTATAATTGAATGCACACTTAATAACATAATTAAATCAAATTTACTTATTTAAAAGAATGAAAAAAATTTGGGTGTTACAATTCTACCCCCCCTTAAGATGAATCTCGTCCTCGAGATTCAGGTGATTGCTTACTCAAACAGTTGGGGATAAGTCTTTCTCAGATCCTCTTCTCTTTCCCAAGTAGCCTCATCCTCTGTATAACGATTCCACTGCACCTTGCACATCTTTACTATTCGGCTTCTCGTAACTCTTTCGGCAGTTTCCAAAATCTTTATCGGATACTCTTCATAAGTAAGATCTTCCTTGACAACAAGTTCTTCCAAAGGAATTTGTTCTTCTGGTACCCTCAGACACTTTTTCAACTAGGAAACATGGAACACGTCGTGCACACTGGACAAGCTCTCAGGCAGTTCCAACTAATAAGCTACTTTTCCACGTCTCTCTAGGATCTTAAAAGGTCCTATATACCTTGGTGCTAATTTTCCCTTCATATTGAATCTTCTCACACTTCTCATTGGTGACACTTTCAGGTACACATAATCACCAATCTCGAAAGTCAGCTCTCTTCTGCGAGTATCAGCGTAACTCTTCTGTCGGGACTAAGCTACTCTCAAATTGTCTCTAATCATTCTCACTTGTTCTTCCCCATCTCTAAGGACATCGGGACCAAACACTTAAGTTTCTCCAGTCTGATTCCAGAACAAAGGTGTTCTACACTTACGTCCATACAACGCCTTGAAAGGTGCCATCTTGAGGCTCTTTTGATAACTGTTGTTGTACGAGAACTCTGCGTAAGGTAGACTCTTATCCCAACTATCACCATACTGAAGTGCATAGGCTCTCAACATATCTTCCAAAATCTGGTTGATCCTTTCCGTCTGTCCATCAGTTTGTGGGTGGTAAGTAGAACTGAAATTCAACTTTGTTCCCAAAGATCTATGTACTTTATGCCAGAATTACGATGTAAATTGGGTGCCTCTATCCGACACAATTTTCTTGGGAACTCCATGTAAGCACACTATTCTTTCCATGTACAACTCTGCTAATCTTGCACCATTATAGGTAGTCTTGACTGGTAAAAAGTGAGCAACCTTGGTGAGTCGATCTACTATTACCCATATTGAATCATAACCTCTTTGAGTGCGGGGTAGTCCTACAATAAAATCCATACCAACTTCTTCCCATTTCCATTCAGGAATCTTCATTGGTTGTAGTAACCCTGCAGGTCTTTGATGCTCAGCTTTCACTCTTTGACAAGTATCACACAAAGCCACATATTCTGCCACATCTCTCTTCAAACCATACCACCAATACTTTTCTTTGAGATCCAAGTACATCTTGGTACTTTCAGGATGTATAGAATAAGCAGACTCATGTGCCTCTTGCAGAATTACATCTCGGATAGCTTTCACTTCAGGTACACATATCCTTTTTCCGAACCAAAGAGTTCTATTCTCATCCATTCTGAATCCGGGTGCCTTTCCAAACACTACATTCTCTGCTATCTCCTTAAGTTTTTCATCCTCCAATTGTCCTTTGCGTATCTCCTGCTCCAATGTAGGCTCTATCACCAATTCCATTGCATTAGTGACCAGGCTCAAGTTGAGATACTCCATTTCAGCACACAACTCTACTAACATAGATGTTATCTGAATTCCATTGGCATAGCTCTTTCTGCTAAGTGCATCAGCTACAACATTTGCCTTTCCCGGGTGATAATGCACTTCCAAATCATAGTCTTTGATCAATTCCAACCAACGACGTTGTCTTAAATTCAGATCTGATTGGGTAAAGATATACTTCAAACTCTTATTATCAGTATAGATATCACTCTTATATCCAATCAGATAATGTCTCCAGATCTTCAAAGCATGAACCACAGCTGCTAATTCCAAGTCATGAGTAGGATAATTCAACTCATGCTTCCTTAGTTGTCTAGATGCATATGCAACCACTCTTCCTTCTTGCATAAGCACACATCCAAGACCCAAACGGGATGCATCACAATATATAGAGAAGTTCTTGTTTAAATCGGGCAAAATTAATACTGGAGCTGTAGTCAATCTCTTCTTTAACTCTTCAAAGTTTGCCTGGCATTTATCCGACCATACATACTTAGCACTCTTTTCCAACAGAGCTGTCATGGGCTTGGCTAGCTTGGAAAAACCTTCAATGAACTTTCGATAATAACCAACTAATCCCAAAAAGCTATGAATCTCACTTACAGTAGTTGGTGGTTTCTAATTCAGTACATCTTGCACTTTGCCTGGATCCACTGCTATTCCACCATTGGAGACAACATGACCTAGAAAAGAGACTTCCTTTAACCAAAATTCACACTTGCTCCGCTTAGCGTACAACTTATGTTCTCTAAGTTTTTGCAAGATCATCCTTATATGTTCCGCATGTTCTTCTTCAGTCTTGGAGAATATTAGTATGTCATCTATGAATACTACCACAAATTTATCCAGAAACTCCATTAACACCTTATTCATTAGATACATGAAGTATGCAGGTGCATTGGTCAATCTAAAAGACATAACGGTGTACTCATATAGTCCATACCGTGTAGTGAATGCTGTCTTGGGTATGTCCGAGTTCCGAATCTTAAGCTGATGATAACCAGATCGGAGATCAATCTTGGAGAACATATGGGCTCCTCGCAACTGATCAAACAAATCATCAATCCTAGGCAAAGGGTATTTATTCTTGATGGTAACCTCATTAAGTGAGCGGTAATCCACACACATCCGTTGACTACCATCCTTCTTATCCACAAAGATCACAGGTGCCCCCCATGGGGAAAAACTGGGGCGTATGAAACCTTTTTCTTGCAACTCTTTGAGTTGTTTCTTAAGCTCTTCTAATTCATTAACTCCCATTCTATATGGACGTTTAGCTATTGGTGCAGTTCCAGGTAATAATTCAATAATGAATTCAATGTCTCGGTCAGGTGGCATACCTGGCAAGTCATCGGGGAAGACATCCGGGAACTCCTCCATGACACAATCTTGTTCATTGACTTTACCATCTAGCTGGTTCACTGTGGCTGTAGGCTGAGCTTGCACTACTACTTCTACACAGATTCTATCCCCATTGAGTGATGTCACAACCACAGATTTCTCCTGACACTGAATCACTGCCCGATGTTGTTTCATCCAATCCATTCCTAGGATAAGATCAATTCCCGCTGTTCTCAACACAATAGGCTTCACCTTGAAGTCTACCCCCCTTAAGGAAATGCTAGTTGAGGGGCTCCAAAAAGAAGCGGGCATACTACCTCCCGGGGAATTCACTAGTATATGATTTTTCATGGCACACAAAGGTATGCTATGCATTCTAACTAAAGCTTGGGAGATAAAAGAATGCGAAGCACCAGAATCAAAAAGTATGGTAGCAGAAATAGAGTTGACGCTAAACGTACCCAACATGACCTCAGGCGTCTCCTGAGCTACATCAGATGACACATAGTTCACCTTCGCTATAAGAGGTGGTCGGGCGTTGAACTTATGATTGTTGGTCTGGTTCTGAGGTGCTTGTTGGTTCTGCTTCTTAGGACACTGATGAGCATAGTGACCTACTTCTCCATGTCGGTAACAGGCATTGGGATTGTTGGATGCACCACTCTTCACAGGAGCATTGTTAGGCACTCCCTGGCATGTTGCAGGATTGCTAGTCTGTTGTGGGGGACGCTGATTTCCAAACTATTGCTGGTACTGAGGGCGTTGTTGGAACTGGTTTCGCTAGGGATACTGACCACGGTTTCCCTGGTGAGTTGGTCCTTGATTCCTCTACTGGAAACCTTGCTGGGGATAAGCACGTGGGTGAGTGTTGCTTCCAGAAGCTTGCCCTTGGAGCCTTCTCTTCTTAGCTTCCATCTCCTTGCGCTTATCATCAATCACGATTGCGCAATTCACCAAAGACTGGAAGTTAGGATAAGTATTAGACATCAGCTGGAGCTGCAGTCCATCATAGAGTCCCTTGAGGAAACGGCGTTGCTTATCCTTGTCATCCGCTACATCATTAGGAGCATAGCGTGATAGTTGTGCGAACTTGTCCCGATACTTCGCCACAGTCATTGATCCTTGCTTGAGAGATCTGAATTCTTCCTACTTCAGTTCCACTAGTCCATCAGGAATATGGTATGACCGGAAACTGTCCTTGAATTCCTGCTAAGTGATAGCAAGACATTGTTGGGACGTCCAAACTGGAATGATTCCCACCAATCCTGAGCAGCTCCTTGGAGTTGCCCGGAAGCGTACAACACCTTCTCAAGGTCGTTGCATTGTGCTATGTTCAGTTGTTTCTCCACAGCACGCAACCAATCATCGGCCTCCATAGGGTCTGTGGCATGGGTGAACACTGGTGGACGACCTTTCATAAACTCTCCACGCTTATCTCTAACCTGGACAGGCGGTGGCCCTCTTGTAGGTTCATTGTCCAAGCGCTGCATCATAGCTTGCATCAGCTGCGCTTGCATTCCCAATATCTGTTCCATGGTCACAAGTGGCGGTGGTGGATTTATAAGAGCATCACGCCCACGACCACGGCCTCTACCTCTTCCTCCTCTTGCGGCCATCTGTTTTTCGACAAATGTGCAAAATTTAGAGATTTTTCCAATTATAGAGAGCTTACAAAAGATAAGAACAATGCTGAGAATTTTCTGGACAAGGTTCAAATTCAGTAGTTCAGTAAAACTGTTATAACTCGAGTTTCAGAGATCCAACAGAGGTGCAACAAAATTTGTTAGAAAGCTTAGGACATCAGCTACAACTTTCATTTAGACCACTTTTACAGATTCGAACTCACACATAGTCAAAAATAGAGCTAAACCGAAACTATTCTGAGTTCTAGACAGCGCAGGAACATCAACTTGTGTCAGCTAGATCTCCCAAACCTGAATAGCTATTGACGTGATTCCAAAGACACTTGAAAGATATAGAGGTCTAGTTATCTCCACAAAAATTTCAGAATTTTTATCATCCCAGATTTCGAGATACCAGATAAAGAACATAGGCTGCTCCAGAAATCAGCACAACAGAGATAAGATAAAATGAAACATCTGCATTAAGATTTCATTCTAAACTAAAAGTTCCAATCTAAGGAAGTTGTGGACATGCCCACAAACTCCCAGCAATCAAGCAAAATACCAAATCAACCAAGTTCACAAATTAAACATCTAATCAACCAAGTTCACAAGACCAACAAGACTAATTAAGAACACGAATCTATCGACGTGGTAATCTAGATCAAGGCACCTAACACCTATGGAGCAGTGTCAATCATGGTGAAGGAACGGCACTTCTTCTTGTAGATGGAAGGCTGTCCCAGTTGCGCTCGAAGTTCATCCACTTGTTTCTGAAGACGTCTCTGCGCCCTCTGAGATGCACGCAGTTCTCCTTTGACCTCATCATCCACTTCCTGCATAGCGTGGACATGCTGCACCGTTGCCTCCAGAGTTGGGTCATTCTCTGGTGGAGCCAAAACCTGTCAAACACCCTCATGATCATTTCGAGGAAGGAACCTAAAGCGATCCTCCCTCATGGCCTCAAAGCGACGACCATGGTAGTGGATGTAGGCATTCTGTGCTGCATCCTCCATGCCATCTAAAGCATGGGCTCTCCTAGCAGGGGCACAGTGGACAGTCTCCACCTCATGTCCATTAATGATATCGTTTCATGCGGTGACCACCAGCTCTACCTTCTAGAAGGTAGCCTCCAGTGGGTGCTTGTACTCAGCGCAGTGGTAGCTGATGGAGGCATGCAAGTCGGGGAAGTAGTCGTCCAGCACGTGGGTGAGGAGAGTGTGGTAGTAGGCTGTCTCTGGAGCTGGCTTGAAGTAGTACTTGCACTTCCAGCCAATCTCCTCGTCCTCCACGGGGACAGCTGGGGAGGGTGCAGGTGTAGGGGAAGTAGCCGTCGACTCCTCAGGTGTAGCTACCATAGGGTAGACGGGCACGGCGACTGGTGTAGGAGTAGGTGTAGGCATCGGTGTAGCCATCTCCTCGTCGTCGGAGATGATCACAATCTCCCTCTCCACCGGTGGGGCACGCGGGGTGAACATGGCACGATAGCCAGCGGTGCTGAGTCGAGCAGTCTTCGGATTATGAGATATCTATAGATTTAAAGTGAGATAGAAATTAGAATCAACAATTTTAAATAATAGATTAAGGTATGAAAAGCATAAATGTTTTAATAAAATAACAAGAATAAGTCAGTAAGCAAGAAACCAAAGGAGCAAAGATGCTAAAATGACCATTTTCTAACTAGGCTTGCGTCCTACAGTCAACACGGGCTCTGATACCAATTTGTCACACCCAATTTTAAGGATAAAATTGAATGCACAAAACTCGTGTGTGCCCAGGAATCAATCACACACACAAGCTGACAAATTACATATAGTATCATCACGGTGTCTCATACATCAGAGTTATAATAAAACTTAGTCTTATACATCACAGCGGAATAATGAAAAGATAATAAAACTCTCGTGGCCGTCATCACAGGGAAGGTCAACTGGTTGACCACAAGCCTAATAATCCTCCGAGAAATCCTCATACCCGTTGTCACCTGTTACCTATCCGGGATTTTTATCCAAGTAAAGAAAAATAAACAAGTGTAAGTACATTCTGTACTTAGCAAGCTAACATGGGGTTATGAAGCTCAAAGAGAATAGACTCTGGTTTACTGTAGTTAGCATTTTTAATAGGTCAAGCTTTTATTCTCAAGTATTATCAAGTTATGCTTAAGCTCCCATTTAATTTCCATAAGAACAAATATCAGGGTCAGGTGTACCATATATCATCGTTGAACAACTTTAAATGATCATCAACAATTAACCAGTTATTCTGTGAGTTTTCCGGGCCGCTCGTAACCATGAGCACGGCTGTTATAACAGTTTGTTACCCTCTGTAGAGGTGGTGCACATTCACCGCGAGTCGTGATCCCCATATGCCCGGGTTAATTACTCCCATGTCACTACCAAGGTGAGCGGGCAGGGTACACTATGAAGCCATTTCATAGGTTTCCCTAACAAGTTAGGGCCGCTAGGTTTCCTTGGCAGGCAGATGTAGGGATCCCCCTTTCCTATGGCACAAATCCATTGCGGCTATACTCATAGGAATAGAGGCAGCCCTATACCTAAAGTGGCAAGCCCCATTTGCGCCAAAAAGGTAACCTCTAACCAGCTAGGAAATGTCTTATTGCTGAGCTAAAGTCAGAGCCATATGACTCTCCCGGTTGCACTGTCAGTCCCAGCTTTTGCCGACAGATAAGTCCTTATGGAGGGCCGGGAGCAACATGAACAAAGGTCAGTTGCACTTTCACCCTATGGAACAGTTGTTATAAGTCATGTTACTCACTTTGTTCCATAGTATCATTCATCGACATGTATATCAAGTTCAGTTAGAGCACTAGCAATCTACCCATATGCATTTAACCCATAGGAGACAAGGAACCGGATAAACAATCACTAGGATGTCCTTACGGGTATCAAAATTAGACACATGCAAATGAGTAATTGATTAAAGTAAAATAGGACATCAAGGAAGGCCCATGTTATACTTGCCTTGGTTCACAAACTCGTGCTGGTCCTGCTAGTCGTCGAAGAGTTCTTGGTCTCCAACGTTTTCCTCACCGTCTGAACGCGACCAACACGGCAACATACAACATTCCAAAAGCATTCATGCAAAGCAAACATTCCTATCATTAGAACAGTACACCAACAGTATTGAAATCAAGATAAAATATTTGTAAAACTAATCTACGTCTCGCTACGATCACGTCAACGCGAAGTTCACGAAAACGGAGCTAAAATGCGAAAGTTATGATTTAAACGGGTTTTTCTATAGCCATATATTTAATTAAATCTAATCATGAAATTAAAAAGTTCTAAACTTGACTAACAGTAGCTCCAACATGTAGCTTATGAAATTACGAAGCTAACGCGATTTGAATGGATCAATTCGGAGCTAAAACGATAATTTTATAAGCGAAACAGTTCAAATGGCATTTCTGTAAATACTGAAAACGTATTTTTTTGACTTTAAGCCGTGGAGTTTACGCTTTCCAAACGGGATTGCGTATTCGGGAAATACGCTTTGGGCTGCGGGTTAGGACTTAGAAAAGTCTAGGGACTCTTTAGCAAAATTACCCGCGAAGGGGTAACTTCTAATCTTGGCCGTTGATCTCGCGATGGGCGGCTAGGATCAGCCTGGGGGGACGGCCGGCCGGAACATTGCTTCCGGCGGCAAGCTCCATGGCCGGCGGCAGTGGACTCGCCAGAGCGCTCGGTTAGGGGCCTACGGCCACGGTTTTCCAAACCTAGGACACCAGTGAGCGTGGGGGAAGATGGGGGCTCGCGGCCATGCCGTTTCGGCGGCCGGGAACGGCGGCTAGCACGGTGGCCGCCATGGCCGGCGACCATGGCTCGCGGAGCTCGCGGCCAAGGCTCGGGAAGCCAAGAAAATGAGAAATAAAGATACCGGGAGATAGAGGGAGGCCGGGGGGGTGCTCACCGCGGGGAAGAAAGGGGACGGCGATGCCCGACGGCGACGGTCCGTGCAAGGGCGGGCGGCGGATTTCCGGCGACCTTCGGGGCGGCGGTTGAAGCTTCCTCGCACGCGGGTGAAAGAAAAATAGGGCGTGGAGGCAGCAGGGAGAGGCGGAGATGGCTCGGTGCCGATTTAAAGCGGCCGGGGCGCGAGGGGGGCACGGTCCCACGACGCGGAGTGGGGCGGTTGCGGCATGCGGCCAGGCCGGGCGGTTCCGAGGAGCGCGGGGTGAATACGGCACCGACAAGTGGGCCCGGGCGGTCAGCGGCTGGGCGTGGGGGCGTGGGCGGTTGCCTGGTGCGGCTGTTGGGCCGAGCGGCTGCTGGGCTGGCGACGCCGAGGCGCGCGGCTGGGCTGCGGTGCCGGGCTGAGCGGGGAAGGGGAGAGGAGGGTGAACGGGCCGCGCGGGAAAAAGGCCATGTGGGCCGAAAGTGAGGGAGGGGAGGAGATAATCATTTTTTTCTTTTTATTTTTCAAACAAATTTTCCCAAAGGCATTTTCAAATATTTTTTGATTCATTTGAACTCTAATTCAAAAACAATCATCACATGAGTAAATAGTGCAGCATCATCTATGCATTCAAAAGTTTCAAATCTTATAATTGATTTTAATTCCCCAAAAATTATTAATTTCCTATAATTGAATGCACACTTAATAACATAATTAAATCAAATTTACTTATTTAAAAGGATGAAAATTTTTGGGTGTTACAAGAATGAACGCATGAACCTGAGTATTAAAGTGTTGAAAAGAAGAAAAATAAGTAGGAGAAGAAGAAGAACAAAAAACAAGGCCGGATACAAAATTATTATCAGTAAGTAACAGAGACCGTCCACAGAAATTGAGACTGATATGTGAGGCAGGCCTTTTTTTATTAACACATGTTCCTAATAGCCTTTGTCAAATGGTCTATATTAGTATTCCAATAACAGAGCCGAACATCTTAACAGGCCCACCTCTGTAAATGAATTCGAAAAAAAAAAAATCATGCAGTTCCGAAGACTCACATGTTTGCTCGCTACCACTATACTACACGCTCTCTTGTGACTCTATATACCATGTTATATTTTTATTTAAACTTTTAGGAATTTTGTATTGAATGTTTCAGCCCCTAAATGATTTGAAATAAAAAAAAATAACTATAAAGTTTTAGATCTTTTCAAGCTCCACAACTCTAGTATAGGCACGTCTCCATCTGAGATAGTTTAATAAATTCAAAATTTTGAATCTTAAAGTTTAAGAATTTTGAAATGAATATTTGGGAATCTGAATGCTTTGAAATAAAAAAAACTTGTGAACTGTAAAGTTCTAAATCACATTGACAACTATAACTCTTGAAGTTTCTAAGTTTTGAATTTCACAATCTTAGCATATAAAATGAATGTTTAGGAATCTAATGACTTCAAAGCATAGACTTCTTAACCACAAAGCTGTAGAGTGTACGGAGAACTATAACTTTGGTGTGTACCGTGTCAACATGTGAGGTTGTTTGAAAATTCAAAAAATTTAATTTCAACGTCTCTGAACTTAAAACAAATTTTGTTGGGACTATAAACAGTTTCAAATAAAAGCGTATCAACTAAAAAGTCGTAGATTGCTTGGAGCTATACAATTTTGGTATAAAGTTTGAATTTATCTGAGTCTATATGAATATTTTATGAATGTTTTTGAAAAATACTTTTAGAGCTAGGACCTTATAATACCCAACTCTATTAATAATCATTTTTAGATGCGAGAATCTTAAAATGTCGTATCTCTATTAACTATATGATATACACCGTGCATTGCTGTGGGGATTGTGAAGAATTTGAAATGAAATTCAGTGGAGATGATGCAGCTATATAGCTTTCATGAAGATGTTGGAAGTTAGTGGGATGACATGGTTAATAGCGGGAGATGATGTGGGTAGTTATTGGGTGAGATGTGGATGGTTTGCATGTTGTGATAGACTTATAGTGGAGATTATCTTTATAAGAGATATAAATTGGTTAGTAGAAGTGGCCCTCTTAAAGTGACCACCTCTATTTAAAGTCGATAAATGGCAACCGGCATTTGCCTGGGGCTGCCTAACCATTTAGCCTTTGTTAATCAGAGGGCATGTCTCCTAAAATTCTTTTTGTAGTAATGATAGGGACAATCAAGGGTATTCTGTAAATAGCTATTGGCCATTCGAAAAAGCACAACGATAGTGACGTTAACAAAAATAACAATTATAATAAATGTTTCTATACTTAGAACTAGGTGTACGAGGCCTGTAAAGGATGCGAGAACCTGTTTCCTAAATATTTGATTTCCCTTCATGAATTTCCATTAATGAAATAAAAGGTGAATGAAAATATTTTGTGCAAGAAAACAGAAATTTTCATGTTTGTATATTAGAGAAGAAGTTTAAAGCATGAGTGATGTGTGAATACCTATGATACGCTTCGCTGAACTAGAAAGTTTTGGACGGCACGGCGTTTCCTTTGGGTCACCATGGCTCTCATAACCAGCTGGACAGTTGCACTCATAGGATCCGTAGGTGTCCTTGCACACGCCATGGCATGGAAAATCATTCGGCCGTGTACATTCATCTATATCTGCAAAATATGCAAGAGTTAACAATACTATCCATGCATAGATCCAGATTGACCAACCAAGGTATTACTAATATATTTTAAAGAAAATTAAGGTTTAATATGATAAAAATAAGTGATATATAACTGACTCAAGTAAAATAAATATGATCTTGGTACTTGTTTTTTCGTTTCAATTCATTGTAACATATCCCATGAGTATAGGCAACCAAATAAGGGCTTTGCTCAGCATGGCCTCGCGGATTCAGTGGACAAAACAAAATGGATCAGAACTTGCATTTCTACAGCCTCTCCAGCTGTAGACTTGTTCCTAGATGCGAGAGCCAGGCTTCCCTCACCAGGCAACCAAACACTCTATTATTAGTAGTCCACATACTATTTTCTTATATATCCATCATATAGCAAACACTAGCCATAAAAAAGATAAAACGCACAACAAATGAAAGAAGTTAAAGCCATGTGCATAGTACTCACTTGTGCATCCACCAATTACATAAGGGTTGCCGGTGTATCCCTTGGAGCAATTGCATAAGTACCCAAAGCCCTGCGTGGCGTTGACACAGTGGCTATTGGCGTTGACACAGGCGGAAGCGGTGGGTTCGCCCATCACCCCATCTTTCTCTGTCGGGGCAGGGCAATGTCCATCCGCCCTGATAGCCCATTCAAGAACTACAGGGACATCATTCACGGTTCTGTTTCCAAGATTCCTAACAAAGTCATTGTTTCGAACAAGGTCTTCCCGCTCGAAACGATACCTAAAACATGGAGGCTTAGAGTTACTCACCACGGGAAAAAATTCTGGTAATGATACAAGATAAGTATATACCATATATATGTTATGCCAAAAGTAGCTTTATATATATATACTTCTTTCTCTTTCAGAAATGCACATAAGAATATAAACATACACGGTATAGCTAATGCACATAATGGTATCCTAGTTATTATAGAGAAGCCAGAAGCAGTCTTGGATTTGGTCATCTTGACGTGGTCGTGTGAGATCAAGCTTCCTTTATTATCGGAAAAATAAGAGCATTCTGGTACTGCCATTCTATACATGCATTTATCACTACTGGAGACGCGCTCTTTGCCGAGTGCCTGAGGCACTCGGCAAAGGCCTATTGCACTCGGCAAAGGCTTTGCCGAGTGCCACACTCGGCAAAGAGCAAACGGCAAAGCCGCATCCGGCGAAGGGTTCTTTGTCGAGTGCCGTTTGTCGGGCACTCGGCAAAGGCTTTGCCGAGTGCCAGGACGGCACTCGGCAAAGAAAATTGGCCGTCAGCCGTTGACGGCGTCTTTGCCGAGTGCCGGGTCAGGAAGGCACTCGGCAAAGCTTTTCCCTTTTTTTTGAAAAATCCTTTGCCGAGTGCCTTCCTGACCCGGCACTCGGCAAAGAAATTTTTTTTTGAAAAATCCTTTGCCGAGTGCCTTCCTGACCCGGCACTCGGCAAAGAAAAAAATATTTTTTTTTGAAAAATCCTTTGCCGAGTGCCTAGCTGAGACGGCACTCGGCAAAGAAAAAATAATTTTTTTTTTGGAAAATTCTTTGCCGAGTGCCAGAGTCCTGGCACTCGGCAAAGCTGGGAAACACATGGTAGTGTACACAGCTTTGCCGAGTGCCAGGGTACTGGCACTCGGCAAAGAGACCTGGTAGCGCATTTTTTGGCAGCTTTGCCGAGTGCTAGGGCAAAAGGCGCTCGGCAAAGGCTCTTTGCCGAGTGTTACACTCGGCAAAGTGACCAAAGTTTTTTGTTTTTTTTTTTTGTTTTTTGCTTTCGATCACTGCAAACACAACATATAGCATATATATCACATCCATCACATATATACCACATCCAGCACCTTATATGTCACAATCCATCACACATACCACATGAATCACATCCGTTCACCACATGTCACAGTAATTCCATCCATTATTCGACAGGATTCCACATCATTCAACAAGTAGTTCAAATCCATCACCACATGTCACAATAACACATGCATGACAACAACATTGTCTCGGATAGAAATCCATTCTGAAGAGAACAAGACATGAAACTACAAGCGCTACTCACTGAAGCGGCCCTTGATGTGGCCATCCTGCTGACGACGGGGAAGGAAACATCTGCTGGTTCGGAGTGCCCTGAGCTGGGTTGTTCGAACCCGCCAACTAAGGCTGCACACAGGAGAAGAGATTGCATGAGACAAGATTAGTTGAATAGCGATTGTAGCAATTCCTTGCATGTGTGACATTACTCACTGGAGTAGCGGAGTGAGGAGGCTGAGGTAGACCCATTAACCCAGGAGGCATAGCAGCACCCGTCGTAGTTTGCATCCAGGCAATAATGTCCGCCAACCTTTTCTCCTGGGCGAGTATGTCGGCCTCCCGCGCGGCCCGCTCGGCCGCCAACCCCAGCTCCAGCTCCTGGGCCCTCCTGTTTGCTTCTTCCACCTGGGCCTACAAATTATTGCAAAGCTAATGTTACAATAATGCAAAGGAAATAGAGTTGTGTAAAGATCAATGTACGACGAGTAAAACATGAATAAAACATGAAATGCTCGGCCGTGAGCATATCGCCGGGAGTGAGGAGGTGGTCGTGCTCTGTGCTCGGATCTGGGAGAGAGTGGGAGTAGAGGCTGTGTCGATCACGCTGTCGCCAATCCAGTAGCGGCCATGCTTCTTGCCTTGTCCAATCCTCATGACGGTGTTTGCATCAATGTTGTCGGCCCGTGGATCGTACTCCGGCCCATGGATCGACCTTGTCGCCGACGTGTACTCCGTGATTTTCTCGTAGGCGCTCGAGTTTGTGTATGCCTCGGCCGGGTCATCCGGGTTGAAGGAGACGTCGGACGACGCCTTGTCCTTGTGTGCCATGGCAAATGCGGCGAAGTTGGAGCACTCTTGGCCTTGATGTGCCGCCGACTGCAAGAACGAAAACAAGATGATTAGAATTCTTTGCCGAGTTCAACGAAAGCAAGAAGAATAGAAACATGACCACGTACCCACGCTCGGGCGTATCCGGAGAGGTTGCGGTTGCCTTGATGGTGTGATACACCTGGCATGAACAAACGCTGCTGCCGGGTAGCCGCGTGCTGAGCAGCCCACTCTGCGCTTAACCACATGTCCACCATCTTCGCCCAAGCCACGGGGCACCCATTGCACCCCCAAGGAATCACCTACACGTCATCAAGTAGTTGACATATTAGAAAAACAAGTGATTCGTACTTAATCTCAAAAGGAACCAATTTTAATGTTCTTTAGCTACCTCAAGGAACTTGGGTTTGGTCAGCGTCAAGTCTTGTTCTCGGATGTCCTTCTTGGTGACCTTCGGTCCGAGCTTTGTCCCATAGTAATCTATGATGGCCTCGAGTCGCGCCTCATGATGGATGTCGACGACGCGTTTCCTGCAAGCTCGCTTAGCCACTGACTCCGCCGTGCCCTCGAATCCGTCATCAAGTTTGAAGTACTCCTGCATATACAGACACGATGTATGCATTAGTTATTTCAAGTAGAGTCCAATGAGTGCGTTGTATTGAGCCATGTAGTGCGAGGAAGAATTACCTAGAACTCCCGAATGACGAGCGCAGCCACGGTGCCTGCTTCCACATGGGGGGCGGACTCATAGTGGGCAAACGTGAAGGCAGGCTCGAGGTTCCCGGCATGCATGACCATGCCAGGGAAGTGTCTCCTACATAGGAGACCTAGGATGCCATTGACATGGTGGGAGGCAGTGTTCCCCGACACAATCTCCCACCCCCTGTAGAAGTGATTAAGAAAACATATTAGTCTCTATTTCGATATCGAACATAGCATATGAAGTAAAAGTGATAACATGCAAAGGCACTAACCTTTGCCCCTCTAGGCGAATCACTAGGCGTAGATGAGTATGCGGTCGGTCAGGGAGGGTGGAGGGTCCTCGCAAGTAGACACCTGATGAACTAGAGGAAGCGGTAGCTCCCGTCCCACCCCTGTCCTCGTCCTCATCCTCGTACGCCTCCTCCTGGACCGGCGTCTCCTCCTCCTCGCCCGCCTCCTGCTGCACCTGCTCCTCCTCGTCCTCCTCCTGCTGCTGCTGCTAGACCACAGGCGTGGTCCTCCTGTTCCTCCTGGTCATGGCCCTCGTGCTCCTCCGCCTCGTTGAAGACGTCCCCTGCTCCTCCTCGCCCCCTCCGCTGGAGGCTCCTACACCAGAGGCTCCATGGTAGAACGAGCTCAGGTTCCTCTACCAGCCGCCCGGCATTTTTGTTCAGTCACCTACAATTAAAAAGAAGAAAGAAGTAATTAGAAATAGATGCAAAATAAACAAAACAAAATTACAAAATTACAAAGTATTACATGTATGTTACAAATAATCTTCATGATCGGGATTAGCTGGATCATAAGTCTCATCATCACTATCAACCATGTCGAAATAATCAACACTATCCGATGGAGGAATGTTGTCTTCATTGTCATTGCCTACACGTAATTGCTCAAGCATTTGTAAGTCCTTTGCATTTCACACTTCATCTCCACCATCATCATCTTCAACCATTACATTGTCTACATCCATTCCTATATCGCCGGTTAAGTCTATCTCAAACCTCCCTTGTAGCCCATCTTCTTGATAGAACTCTCCGTCATATGTGCTTGGGTTGAAGTTGTAATCTTCATCGTTTGGGACAGGTACTCGGCCGTGTGGCGAGACCTTGTGCACAACAAACCAACCACTAAGATCTGGTCTAGTCTTGCAAGCATATGACGTATAATAAACCTGTGTGGCCTGTTGCGCCACAATGTACACATCGTCTCTTGGATAGACGGAATCCTGTCGAATTTCGACTAGACCAAGATGAGGGGTCTTCCTCGTTATTCTCGGATCAAACCAATGGCATCTGAATACGACAGGATAAAGATTTGTGCTACCACGGAATGAAAGTTCGTATATTTCTTCAATTCTTCCATAATAGTCTACGCCATCAGTGTCGGGCGTAAAAATCCTGCGATTTGTGGATCTTCGATTGGGCTGCCTCCGCTCGTAGCTTCCTATGTGAAATCGATATCCATTCACGTCGTAGGCGTACGATGACTTGACCCTTTGGTCACATCCATTGGCAACCTGTCTCAACTCGGCACTGATAGACGCGTCGGTTCGGGCCTGCAAGCTCAAGCTGGATACATCGTTATATTAATCGGACGTACGAGCAATAACAAATCGGGGCTAAATTGGACGGTACCTTGGTTTTGAACTAGGAAATAAAATCGGGGCTCCCTTGTCCCGCACCATTAGAAAGAAGGGTATCACATTTCGGCGGGGTTGGTTCCCTTGAGTGGGGCCAGTATTCATGAATGAATTCCCTGTAACGACAAACAAGGGGGTTGGATGTAGAATAGTGCGGGATTATTGAAACAAGTTCATTGAGAACTTACGCAATATATGGGTCCACCTCTTCAAGGTTGGTCAGCACATATAACATGATTTTGTGCCACTCCACATTTGTCAGGGGCTTATTGGTCGATGCACCTGCTCTTCCAAGTTGCCCTCGAAAAAGGCTGAGGCTCGAGGCATTTTCGTCAGCATTGTAATGAGGAGGTGGATTATGCACACTTGGAAGGTTGTCAGAATAATACAATGTTGTGAAGTTTAACACCTCCTCCATAGTGAATGCACTTGCAATGGAAGCCTCAATTTTGCCTTTGTTTTTACACTTTTTCCGAAGTGTCTTTAGGCATCTCTCGATTGGATAGCACCAACGGGCCTGCATGGGCCCCCCCATTCGTGCCTCATACAGGAGGTGCAATATCAGATGCTGCATCGGATTGAAGAAGCCGGGTGGAAAGATCTTCTCCAACTTGCAAAGTAAGACAAGTGCCACTTTTTCCAAGTCAGCAATCATGGTCCGAGATAATTCCTTGGCACAGAGCTAGCGAAAGAAGTAGCTCAACTCTGCCAGCACTGTCCATATGTGCTCAGGGACAAAGCCTCGAACCATCGTTGGAAGAAGCCGCTCAATCCATATGTGGTAGTCGTGACTCTTCATCCCATTCACTCGGAGAGTAGTTAAGTTCACTCCCCTCCTCAGATTCGCTGCATACCCATCAGGGAACATTAACATCTGGATCCATTGGAGTACTTCCCTCCTTTGTCTAGGGGTCAAGATGAAATCTGCCTTAGGCCTTTTCCATGTCTTGCCGCCTCCAGGAGCACGCATCTCTTGATGTGGTCTCGGCGACATGATTGTTCCCTAGAGTGCCTCGGCGACATTCTTTTCTATGTGCATGACATCAATGTAATGTGGCATAAGAAGGTCATCAAAATAGGGGAGCCTCGTCAAGCCTGACATATGAGTCCACATGTGTTCCTCGCTATATCCCACGAAGCCATCACCTTCTTGATTCTCCATGAGAGCATCTATCTGAGCATGAACCTCGGCACCAGTCATCATCTGTGGTGCAGGTTCTGTCACTACGACACCTTTCGTAAAGTTCTTGGTGTCTTGCCTGAATGGATGCTCAGGAGGGAGGAATTGACGATGTTTGTCGAACGACGAATACTTGCCACCCTTCTTGAGCCAGATGAACCTCGGACGATCCTTGCATAATGGACATGGGAACTTCCCGTGGACATACCAACCGGAGAATATCCCATACGCTAGGAAGTCATGCATGGAGTACTAGTACCAAACGTGCATTTTGAAGGGTGTCTTTGTAGCTCTGTCGTATGTCCATACCCCATCCTCCCAAGCACTGACCAATTCATCAATCAGAGGCTCCATGAAGACACCCATCTTCTTCCCCGGGTGTCCAGGAATTATCAATGACAAGAATACGTTCTGACGTTCAAAGGCGACGCCGGGGGGGGAGATTGAGGGGGATGACGAACACGGGTCAACATATGTAGGGGGCAGCCATCAAACCATAAGGATTGAACCCATCTGTTGCCAGCACAACACGTACGTTACGAGGCTCTGATGCTTTCTCATGATGAATGCCATCAAAGTGGTTCCATGCTTCACCATCGGACAGATGTACCATCTTGTCAGGATTATATCGTGTGCCCTGTTTGTGCCACGTCATCTGCTTAGCGGATTGCTCTCTCATGTATAGCCATTGGATCCTCGGCACGAACGGGAGGTACCATAAGATTTTCATCGGGACGGTAAGCTGCTTCTTGTGGCCATCCCCAGAGTCTACCTCCAGGTACCTGGAGGATTTGCACTTCGGATAGTACTTTTCATGCTCATGTTCTTTCCAAAAGAGGACACACCCATTTGGACAAGCATGTATCTGCTCGTAAGGCATCTTGAGTCCATCAAGGAGTTTCTGGCACTCGTACAGGCTCTTTGGCAGAACGTGGCCCTCCGGAAGCATGCTAGCAATCAAGGCCAACATACCATCGAAGTGTTGTCGACCCATGTTGATCTTGGCCTTGAACCCCATCACGCGTCCAATGGCATCGAGTTGACAAACCGTTGTCCGATCATGAAGGGGTTTCTGTGCTGAAGACATCATGTCATAGAACGCCTTTGTGGATGCCTCCATCTCCTCCGCATGTCCATCAGGGATCTGTGCTTGTTGATAGTCATCTAACATGTGTGCAACCCTGCCATCATCATCAACATGCTCGAGGCGTGGTCTCACCACTTCCTCTCTCATCCGATGGGCTTCACCGTGGTGGATCCACCGGGTATAGTCCGGCATAAAGCCATGCTTCTGAAGATGTATACCCATGTTGTCCTTCTTTTGCCATTTTCTATTTGCACACATGCTGCAGGGACACTTCATTAGATGCGCTCTATTCGCACCCCGGCCGAATGCACGGTCCAAGAAAGCCTCGGTCTTCTGCCCCCATTCAATGCTGAAATCACTCTGACTTCTGTATCCCGTGTACATCCACTCACGGTCATCCATCCTCTAGAATAGATATCAACGACTAATGTAACCATCAACTGCATCTATGTGGTGTTCCTACTATCTAATAGGTGAGGATATGTCCTAATCCCACCCGCGGATGCGTAGACGTGGTTAGTTTCCATGGCCTACTCCGAGCTGAGACAAAATTTCGGCAGCACCTCCCCGCTGTTCTCCAGATACACGTCCTGGCAGGGAGAGTGTGTATCCGGAGAACAACACGGAGGTGATGCCAAAACTCTGTCTCGGATTGGAGCAGACCATGGAAACTAACCTCGTCTACGCATCCGCGGGCTGTCTAGAAAACGTGGACAATCCGAAACAGATACGGTTATACATATGCAAAGATCTGCATACTTCCAACCGTATCTCTTTTGGATGGGAGACGCCTAACTGGGTTACACCGATCTACGACAACGATAAGGAAGAGAGGTTATTTAACCTAGGGTGGCGGTGGAGTCAGGCTAGCGGGGCAGTGGCGAGTCGGTGCAGTGGTGAAGCGAGGCTGTGCAGGCAGGACCGCAACACCGATGAAGACGATCAGGGTCACCTAGGTACTACGGGTCCCCTCCGACAGGTCCTGCTCTGCAAAACAAGAAACACAACACTATAAGTTGAAAATTTCGGCAGAACCTCCCCTATACAGGGAGGTTTCCAAAACCTACAAAAAATAACGGCATGAAGGCCGACATTCACAAGGGCACGAAGGCCGACATTCACGACATTCACAATGGCACGAAGGCCGCCGACATTCACGGCACAAAGGCCGACATTCACAAGGGCACGAAGGCCAACATTCACGACATTCACAACGGCACGAAGGCCGACATTCACAAAGGGATGGTGCATATACCTTGGGCGGTGGCGGGACGTGCACGCGTAGAAGAAGACGTCGAGAACTCCTCCTCCTTCCTCCTCCTTCTCCTTCTCTTCCCCTTCCTCCTTCTTCCACCTTCCTCCTCTCCTTCTTCCCTTTCTTCTCTTCTTTTCCTCTTCTTCTCCTTCTCTTCCCCTTCCTCCTTCTCCTCTTCTCCTTCCTCCTACTTCACCTCTGCCTCCTCCCCTCCAAGAACCGACGGCAAGGGGGGGGGGGGGCGGGCTGGGCGCGGCCC
The DNA here is from genome assembly GCF_019320115.1 of Miscanthus floridulus. Lineage (NCBI taxonomy): Eukaryota > Viridiplantae > Streptophyta > Magnoliopsida > Poales > Poaceae > Miscanthus > Miscanthus floridulus. Next base: position 27,328 of record NW_027096320.1, read on the forward strand.
CCACGGGGAGGGGAGGTGAAGGCGGCCCTCCCTCTCCTTCTCTGGCAGCAGTGGGCCGCCGGCGTTCAGCGGCGCCGGCAGGGGCGCGGGTGGGGCGCGGAGGGGAGGGGAGGGGAGGAGAGGCAGGCACGCGGGTGGGGCGGGCAGGCCAGAGCGGTGGGGGTCGGTGGCCGTCGGCGCGGCGTGGGCCCACAGCAGCGGGCGGCGGGGCTGGGGGCGGGTGCGGGCGGCGGTGCTGGGGGCGCAGGGCGGGGACGCGGTGCGGGGATGGGGGCGCGGGGGTCGCCGGCGGTGGCGGGTCTCGCCGGCGGGGGCGGGGCTCGCCGACGGGGGGGGCGGGCGGGCGGTGGCGGCGGCGAGCTATAGAGACGGGCGCGGGGGGGGGGGGGGGGGGGGGGGGCGGGGCGTGTGTGGCTGATGGGGCCTCGGGGTGGGCCGGCCGAAGGAAATTCCTTTCCTTTGCCGAGTGCCCGCGAACTGGCACTCGGCAAAGGATTTTTAAATTTTTTTTTCAAATATCTTTGCCAAGTGCCGTAGATATGGCGCTCGGCAAAGAGTTTTCTTTTTTTTAAAAAAAAGAAACAACCGTACTTAAAAGAAAAAACTTACCTCTTTGCCGAGTGCCGCAGATCTGGCACTCGGCAAAGCTCAGATTAAAAAAAACCAAAATCGTCCGTGCTTTTTTTAAAAAACTTTCACCTTTGCCGAGTGCCCCCCGTTAGGCACTCGGCAAAGAGGCTTTGCCGAGTGCCAGAGTTGGGCACTCGGCAAAGCATAATTTTTTTTTGTTTTTGCCTCCAAACTTTTTCTTCAGCCCTTACACATTAAGTTGAAGTACATCCTCAAATTTGGCACATTTCTCGATCTTTTTGCTATATATCCTTAATTTATTTCATTTAATTGCATTTTTTCGGGAAATGTAAGTTTAAACTGCAGGTGCATCGAATCATGGTTTCTAACCATCCTACGTGACAACTTGCGCGAAATGTTCTCAAATTTTTACCATAGCCTCCACATGTGATGTAAAGATGCGTCACCAAGTTTCATGATTTTCAAACTTCGTTTACATTTTATATAATTAAAAAACACTTCACCCGCAATTTTGTCGCTATGTTTCGTGCGTGAGATGTTTGAAACTTCGGGCGTGCTCGTGGAAACGGCCTCAAAATACAATAAGTAACGCGAATATCATTTTTCCACTCGTCAAATTCCACGATTCGATGCACCTCTAGTTCAAACTTACATTTCCCGAAAAAATGCAATTAAATGAAATAAATTAAGGATATATAGCAAAAAGATCGAGAAATGTGCCAAATTTGAGGATGTACTTCAACTTAATGTGTAAGGGTTAAAGAAAAAGTTTGGAGGCGAAAAACAAAAAAAAAATTATGCTTTGCCGAGAGCCCAACTCTGACACTCGGCAAAGCCTCTTTGCCAAGTGCCTAACGGGGGCACTCGGCAAAGGTGACGGCAAGTACCCCCGTCAGCTCTTTGCCGAGGGCCGTCCTTTGCCGAGCGCCCGGCACTCGGCAAAGAGGCTCTTCGCCGAGCGCCGGTCTTCGCCGAGTGCCGGGCACTCGGCAAAGGGAGCTTTGCCGAGTGCCGGTCTTCGCCGAGTTCCTGGCACTCGGCAAAGAGCTGCAAAGAGCTCTTTGCCGAGTGCCCGACATTTAGCACTCGGCAAAGCCAGGCTCTCCCGTAGTGTATAATTGAAAAAAATGTCAAATAGAATTTAGACCTATATGACATGGACTGGTTGGTTATTAGTCACATACCAACCCTTCTCGGCGACGAAGGCGTAGCTGCAGGGGTTGAAGCTCCAAACTGCTTTGCCCCTGGTGTTTCCTCTGCTGTCGGAGGCCCAGATGACGGCTATGCGGTTAAGATTTTCAAGGATGGACGTCTGGCAGCAGCCGAGCCCCGTGCACCTGTCGCTGTCGCGAGCTGCGGCGGCCAAGCTGACGCAGGAGGTGATGCAGCCGCTGTAGTAGTTCTGGCCTTGCAGCTGCGCCAGCGTGTTGCAGCCTATCGCCGTGAACTCGTTTCGTGCCGCCGAGATCAGGAACTCATGCGTGACACTGTACGCAACAGTGGTGTTGATTTTGTTGTGCAACGAGCTGTAGCAGAGGGACGACACCGGAACTCGGACGCGTATCTCGCCGGACTCCACCGAGATGTGTCGACGACCTCGGTGCTGCCCAGGTATGGTCTCGGCGGGTTGAAGTTGTGGTTGCAAGTGAGGCTGTACTTGCCACGCCACGAACACTGCTTGCCGATGCCATACGGGTAGGGAATAATTACATCGCCGCACCAGTCAGGGCAGTCTGGCTGTGGACTCGTTGGCAACGGCGATGGCGCCGCCACCATCTTCTCAGCCCTGGCGGTTGCAGCCACCGGAACCACATGGGATATCACGGTGGCTGCAAGAAGGAGAAACCACACTGCTTGTGCCATGGCTAGTGTACATGCAAATGATTATTGCATTGCTAGCAAGCTTATATATATAGTCGAGTATTTTAACTTAGCAAGAGGTGTCATTAGGTCTTTACACTCTACATGTGCTACTTTTAAGTCCAAAAACTTGGTTTCGGGTCCCACCTGGGCCCAAACATAGTCTGAGCCACTCCATGCAGTGAACTACCATAGTGACTGAACGTTGACGTAGACCCGACACATGTTAAGTGCACCTCTCCTTATCTTTAACATATGTGACCCATTGGTTAGTAGAATATATATTTCGGAGAGGAGAGGGTGAGAGAAAAGGGGAGAAAAAATTAAATAGAGATACCAAGTGGGTTGAACTTTATTTATGTAACACCCTAAAATTTGTTTCTTTTGAAAATAGAGTTAAAATGCATTAATTATGAATTTTTGTGCTCATAAAATATAGGAAAATAAATTTTTTTATTAAATTAAAATTTATCATAGGGTTTAGAAACATGTTTATGCATACATGCTGGTGCATTTATATTTTTGTATTGTGTGGTTTTGAACTCAATGACGAACTGATTTCAAAATGGGTTTGAAAACTCTCTTGAAAACAGTTTAAAAAATTCAAAAGAAAATAAGAAAAGGAAAAATCTTTCCCTCTCCCTATCTGGCCCGAAGGCCCACCCTACTCCAAGGCCCGCTCGGCTCTCTCTTTTTTTTCTCTCCCCCTTTCTCAGCCCAGTGCTTCCGGCCTCCATCGCGTCAGCAAGCACTAGTACAGAAAACGGGCTTTACTCCCGGTTGGGAAACCGCTTCAGTCCCGGTTTCCCAACCGGGAGCACGAATCCGGGACTAAAGGGCCCCTCCTTTAGTCCCAGTTTCTCGCCCGGGACTAAAGGTGCACCTTTAGTCCCGGTTGATAAGACCAATCGGGACTAAAGAGGCCTCTCGGCCTGTCCACGTGGGGCGGCCATTTAGTCCCGGTTGGTATTACCAACCGGGACTAAAGGTTTCCTTTTTTTTTGTTTCTATTTTCAATTGATGATTTGTTTTGGTTTTCGAATATGTTTTCGAATACGCATTCTACGCTGCTAGTAATATACGTATTCTACACGTTTATAATGTTCGAACATTTTGTACAAACTAAAGTATGAAACTAACGCATATATTACATGCATATACATATATTGTACGTTATTTTATGTACATATAATATGTATATATATATATATATATTATAAATAAAGCTTGCATTGTATATTCTATCATATCCTTGGGATAATAAATTCACTCCATCTAGTTTAGCTTCCATGTTTGGTTGATTGCATTGTAGAACTCGCCGGCGGGGTTGAGGACCTGGTCATTAAGAAATCCTGCTATGGTCTCTTGAATTGCTTTCAGTTGGTCACGTCGTATGAATTTTTCCTTCAACCATAGAGTCTTCAATAAAAGTTAAAGGAAAAGTATTAATATATATATATGTGTGTGTGTTGGTCACGTGATTACTTATATATATGAGCAACAAAAGAAATTGTGAATATATGAATATATTTATATAACGTACTTTGAGGATCTCTTCAGGAGTTCTTTTTGCGTACGCCATGATGAACTCGCAAACATAGTATCTGCAGTAGTTGTTCCCCTGTTCTTGCCTCAGAACCCACTTTTACAAGAAAAAAATCCGGTGAATTGAAAGCATGCATGGTGTTAATTGAATTATAAATATATATATATAAATGTAGCTAGTACTTACTTTGTGTGCGATTGTAACACCCTAAAATTTGCTCCTTTTGGAAATGTAGTTAAATTGATTTAATTTCGCATTTTTGTTCTCATGAAATATAGGGAAAAATTTTCATTAAATTTAAAATTTATCATAAGGTAGCAACATGTTTGCGCATACATGCCGGTGCAATTGATTTTTTTTATTTTGTGGTTTGAATCAAGTTTCAAAATGGGTTGAATTGCTTTTGGAAATAAATTTGAAAATGGCTTTGAAATAAAAGAAAAGAAAATAAGAAACTAAGAGCATTTAAAAAGTTGTGAAAATTTATTTTTGAAAACTTACCAAAATTTCTCATTCTTATTTGAATTGAAAAGTATATTGGAAATAATATTTGAACTTGATTTGATTCTTAATTGAAATTGGTTTTGAAATAGGAAATAGAAAACGATTTGAAAAAGAAGAAGAAAAAAACTCCCTTCTCCCCTTAGGCCCGAAGGCCTGCTTCTGTTTCTCTCTCCATGGCCCACTATTTTTTTTCCGGGCACGACCAGCTCTTTTTCTCTCCCTTCCCCATTCCGCGGCCCAGCTTGGCTTATTCCTTTCTCTTGCGCGCAGGCCCATTTTAGGCTAGCCCAGCAGCCACGCTGCGCAGCCCAAGGTCCCCTCTTATCTCTCACTGCTAGGTCAGCCCCATGCGTCAGCGCCATCTCCTTCCTTGTGTCTGTGCCCGAGCAGGACTCCATCCCGTGTTGGGAGTAAGCCGCCGCCCTATATCCACCACGACCTTGGCGTGCTGCCCACGCCATGCCTCTATAAATAGGAGCCAAGACCGTGTTGCACCCCATCCCCTAACCCTAGCTTGCGTCGTCTTTGCTTCGAAGCTCGCAGCGCCGTGAAACCCTAAGCCACCACCGCCGGTTGTCTCGCCGCTCCGTTGTCGACCAGGACCGCTCCCCGAGCGTTGCACAAAGGTAAGGAACCCGTAGGTACCGTCCGTGCCCTACTTCTTGCTCTATGTCTCTCACATCGCGTCGTCGGAGTTTCAACGGTGAGTCCGACACACCTCGTCGAGCCCCGCGCCGCCCTAGTGCCGTCGTAGCCTAAGTAACCCCCCCCCCCATCGAGTTTGCCTTGGCTTCCTCTTCCTTTCCGTATATTTTCCAAGCCTAACCGTTCCCTCCAAGGCCGAATTCGAGTTGCGCCAGCGAGCTCTTCGTCGCCATCCAAGGCCGCCGCCGTCTGGAGTCCTATTCCAGTCGGGCGGCATCTCTCTCACCCCCTCTGATCTAATCAGAGCCATCTATCATGGATCCAACGGCTCAGATGAGCCCGTACCCCTTCGCGCGCCACATTGCGAAAGAGTCCCTCCAATTCTCTATTTTCAATCCCGCGGTCCATTGCGAAATCCATTGATTATGCCTTGTTCTTTTAAAAGCGTATTTTATTCGGTTGACTTCAAAAATACGTTTTCACTTATTTATAGATTTGCCACTGATTTTGTTTTAGCCATAACTTCTCCGTTTTAACTCCGATTTGACCCGTTCAACTTGCGTTAGGTTCATAATGTCATAATCTACATGTTTATACTACTGTTAGTTGTTTTTCAACTTTTTAAATTCATGATTAGATTTAATCTATTATTTTGTCAAAGGAAATCTTGTTTATTTCATATCTTCTGCGTTTTAGATCCGTTTTGACCCATTTAAGTTGCGTTAGATTCATATCGATGAGATCTACGCGTTAGTAATAGTGGTTAACATATTACTATTTCTAAAATTTCATGGTTTAAATCATATCTTGATTTATAATTATGCAACTAGGTTTTATAAATAAAATATGATTTATTTTACTTTAGTTTTATAATTCAAATCTAAATTTGATTTAATCTGATTTATATAAGATTTTATGTAGTTAAAATAAATAAAGCCTATAGTTTTCTTTTCCATGTATAAAACAAATCTCTCGGTAGTTGTATCTTTTCGACCATAGCTCCCATTAGAGTGCTTCTCGCGACTGTGTGTTCATAGTGATGTGTAGAATCGTATTTCAAACTCTTTTAGTTATTTTCTATGATTGGTGTACTGTTCTAATTTAGATCTATTGTTTGCTTCGTGTACGATTGTATGGATGCTTGTGTGGTGCTTTATGATTTCGCCCAGTCGGTGAGATATACATGGTGATCAAGAAGAGAAAGAAGAACGTTGAAGGTTCAAGCTTACCGAAGGATCGATGTTTAAGGCAAGTATAGCATGGAATCTTCCTTGTTGTCCTATTCATCTTTAATTATTTAATTCATACTGCATGTTTCTACCTTGACCGCCACTAACGATTTCCTAGTACTTTGTTACCTTGTACCTTGACGCCTTTGGGTTATTGCATTGGGTAGTATGATGCTAGTGCTCAACTACAACCATGATCTTGTAACTTGACTAATGGTATATGCAATTAAACATTAAAAGATGCTTTTTAGCAACATGGAACAAGGGGGCTAGAGCATTGGGCTGTTTTATGGTGCTCTAGATTCCTCTCCCTAAGGACTTATTTGTAAGTGATCATCCAGGACTTACAGTACAGCTGTGAGGGCTATATGGCTCTGGCTTTAGCTCAGTATGAGGACCTTTTCTAGCTTGTTAGTGGTTACCTTTATTGGCCTCATGAACCCTATGTTATATTTATTGAGTACGATATGTACTTAAGATTGCTTTATTTTCAATTATTTGGAAAAATCCCGGATGGGTACCAGATTGCTAGAGTTTGGAGGAATTAGGCTGGTGATCAACCAGTCAGTTGTCCCTGTGGATTTGGAGTCTTCGCCTGAAGATCAGAGTTTTCTTTACGCTGTCTACACTCTGAGGTTATATTCTTTATACTAATACGCTATGTATTTAAGCATTGTCTTTTGATATTATCCTTATTTGTAGCTATATATGAGATTTGACTTCCTGGGCTCACATATGGTGTGTATTTGGTTTTGTTCTTAAAACCGGGTGCTACAGCGATTACATCCAGTGGTGTTTTGCAATGTTTCATGTGGTGTTCCTCAATAAAACTTTTCCAAACACTACGCCCAATAAAATAAAAAATTAATTTGGCCTTTAATAATTGTTGCAGTTAAGAGATCAGGGTATATATAGTTGCTAGAGAGACCAAATTAATCTTGGATAATATCTATCATGTCTTGGTACTCTGTTTGCTCTTTTCTTAACGAGTCTAAGATGCTCAAGCGACTATTGGCCATATCGATGACCATCAATATCCAGTGATTGCTGCATATGTTTTTATACACAAATATGATCGACATTAACTAGAGTCAACATATGTTAATATATATATATATGGGAGATAGCTTAGCTAGTAAGCAAATAATTGAACAAATGTCCATATGATCGACATTAATTATTTAACACTCACTTGAAGTTGTAAGGGAAGAGTATGTTCTTGTTTTGTTGGTTCACTAAGAACGTCATGAGATTTTTCTCGAGTTCAGCTTTCCATTGAGGCGGGGGGTTAGGGTGTTTGAATACGACATTTGGATCAATGAAACCAACATAATTATCCTTTCTCTTTCTATGTTCTGTCATCTCATATCTGCATATATAAAAATATAGTGTGAGGATATATAATTTATATATATACATGTAGCTTTATATATATACACTTTAATAGTAGCAAATAATCACACTTACAGACAATAGCAGCTAACGAGATTTTTGTCGAGAGAGTCCAGGTGGCATAGTTGGTGTAATTCTACAAACTCGACATATATAACGTCATCACCACGAAAGTAATGTTGGTTTCTAACTCTGACGGGAACAAAGGCCTCTCCCCATTCACACGCCGCCATGTACCACTTGTTTAGCAGGTATATTTGCGTACCCAGTTCAACAATGGTCTCAGGGTTGTATAGACTCTTTCCATGTTCAAATTTCTTCCAATGATCCACTTTCGGAGCAGATGGTCCTTCAGCGAGCACTTGGGCAAGGTCCAAACCAGTTTCCTCGTAAAACCGAGCTAGCTCCTCAAAATCGACGTCTAAGTCTAAGTTCGAACCATATTCATTATGAACGACAATAGGGGGGACTGATTGTTGCGATTGTTGTCCGAGTTGTGCAATACCTTTCCCTGGTCTAGTCTTTTTATGCGCTGCCTCAAATGACTTATTGAGAGAGCGGTCGTAGTCCGATTTTGGCAGGGTCTTTTGAGATTCCCGCTTTTTCTGGTCCACCTTCTTTCTTAGAAGATCTGGAGGTAGGTAGAAGTACGGGTTCTCTGGGTTCTCCCTTGCTTCTCGTTGCTTTTTCACATTTTCGAAGAAACTGTCCACATCTTTTTGTACTGCAGCATTTAATTCATTTTCACTTTTCTCGTAAGACGGTTTTTGGGGAATAACTGGATTAGATGAGGCTTTCTTCTTTGCTGGCTGGTGGGCCAACGGCTTCGTTTGCGGGGCGGACCTCTTAGGAGCTGGCTTCTTAGTCATCAAGGGAGGCAGGGAAGCCGTTGGAGACCACCTTGGAGGTGGCGGCGTTGCCACCTAATTTCCTGGAGCACTATGATGATCTGGAGATTAGATAATTGGACTTAGGTTGGCGGAGACTCTGCTGTGTGAGTACAAAAAAGAATAATTAGGTAAAAGAAATTGTTATTTTTAATCATGCATGTCAAAAGAAAATTAGTGAAAATTTTTTGTTCACTTTTGTCCGCACCTACTGTCTGGCAATTGAGGAAGCGGCGGTGGACTAGAGACCCCGGGAATAATGATATAGCGCTTGCGCTATAGTATGAATGTCTTCTCTGCTTCTCCTAGAGTCTTCTCCCCATCACCTCCTGGAATGTCAAGAGCCAGATCACTAAAACCTTTGTTAACTCTATCCACTAAGACGCTAACATATTCAGGTGGTATTATTGTCCCATGGATTCTTGGTGTCTTGGTAGGATCTGGAGGAGAAAAAACACCGAGAGCCACCATGATTGTGGCATTCTCTTTTGGAATATGTAGCTCACATGATGTAAACGGTGGAGCGATGTCATCCATAGGGAAACGTAGCATCACATGTTGATTCCTGGATCTGATGCCTGCCTTTGGGCACTCATTGCTATTTGCACTTGCTTTATGATTTCGTCCTGCATTCTAGCTTGCATGTTTTTTTCGCGCTCTTGTGCTTGAAGCAACGCCTCCCGTGACTCATGAACATATTCCTCCAATCTGTTGATCCACGCTGCTTCCTCATCCTTTCTTCTCTGTCGACTTCTGTAGGTATCTTTGTCGTTAGGGAAACCATGCTCCCAAGAAATGTTCCGTCCTAAACCTCTTGTTCAGCCACTGTGTTCAGTAGTCCCGATGGCATACGTCAATACGTCCTTCTCTCTATTGGGCCTGAACGCACCAATAGCTTTAGCTTGTAGAGCATAAGATAATCTTTGTGTTGCTCTTTCGATTTTTGGGCCATGAACTAGCTTCCCGATCTCTAGGTCCAGTCTTCCCCCATGAGTGAAAAACCAATTCTTCGCGCATTTGGGGCAATTGAGTGATTCTGGTGTGATACCCTTGGCAAGAATGTCCGCTTCCATTTTTTCCCACTTGGGAATGGCAGTCGCGTAGCCACCAGATCCCATGCCATGGTGGTGTACCTTATGTCGGGCATTCTCTTGGTTCCTTCTCACCCGTTCCTTACCCTCTTCTGATGTCTTGTAATGTACAAAATCATTCCAGTAGGGCCTCAACTTCGCGAGCGGGCCCCTAGTATTGAAATTGGGCATTAGGTTCTTCTTGACGTATTTCGTGTATAGGGATTTCTTCCAAGTCTAGAATTGTGTGGCCATCTTCTTCATAGCCCACTTTCGAACTAGCTCCTTCAATTCATCATCGTTGATATCATCATAATCATCCGCTTGCAACGTGAAATGTTGAAGGATATCATCCCAAATTAAATTCTTATCAAGATCAGAGACAAAACAAACATCAGGCTCGTTGATCTTTTGCTTCCATTCATGGGCACTGATTGGAAGTTTGTCCCTTACAAGGCACCTACAGTGTTGCACGAATTTCCTTGCATGTGGACCAAGTGGTTCGCCTGTCTCGATATTGAATTCCGATAGTTTGTAGCGCCCCTCCAATGGCTTTTTTGGGCCTCGAATATTTTTGCTTTTTGCCATTGTGGTCGTCGATCCAGAGGGCTACGTATAAAAAAAGAATAAATAAATATCATGTGTACACATAATAGATGATAGATATTTAAATATATATATACAATATTCAAATATATATATATAAATATATATACCTCACCAGTATTTTCTTGCACAATATTTTCTTGGTTATCTTCTAGAGCCAGGTATTGACTCCCGTCATCTACATCCTGCTGGTCACCATCGGCAAATTAAGTGCCGGTGTTGATAATATTCATCATTTCTTCATCCATGTTGTCTCTCGGGGCAGCCATCTAGCTTTTACTCCACTAGATATATCTATAAAAAATAAAACATGTTTCAATAAATAACCATCCGTACTAGTTGACCTTGCTTACGTGATCATCTCGGCGAGCATTTCTCCATCGGACGGCACCGTACTTGGCCAAGGAAGAGCTCCGATTCTATGAGGAAGGGAACACGGTCTTCCACGACCGTTGCCGCTCTCCCTCGTAGAATCAAAGCTCCTCCTTGACGTCCGTTACCGCTCGGCAGAGAACATGCTCGCCGAGATGAACACGGTCTGCAAATTCAACTAATATGGATTTTCTACAATTTTCTAACTATTTTCTAAGTTTTTCATTTCATGGAAAATTAATTCTAAAAAATAAAAGGCATGATTTCTAAGTATTTCATTTCATGGAAAAAATAATTCTAAGTGACCTGCTCGATATCGGCGAGCTCGCGGGCGTTTAGGTTGCCGAGGATAGTAACATTTGTAGATGACATTTGTAGGTCTAAAGTTATCAAATATCCATCAAATTATAGCTCAAAAACATGTTTCAATAAATAACCATCCGTACTTGTTGACCTTGCTTACGTGATCATCTCGCCGAGCATTTCTCCACCGGACGGCACCGTACTTGGCCAAGGAAGAGCTCCGATTCTACGAGGAAGGGAACGCGGTCTTCCACGACCGTTGCCGCTCTCTCTCGTAGAATCAAAGCTCCTCCTTGACGTCCGTTACCGCTCGGCAGAGAACATGCTCGCCGAGCTGAATACGGTCCGCAAGTTCAACTAGTATGGATTTTCCACAATTTTCTAACTATTTTCTAAGTTTTTCATTTCATAAAAAGTTAAAATAAAATGTTTAGTCGTGGAGTCCATAGAAACAACCATATTTTGACCTAGCAACGCATTGTCAATTGTCATTGCGTTGCATTGCACCCCGGACCGGACTCCGAACAATAAAATACTATGGTCGATCGATGCCGTTCTTTGTCGTACAGTCGCATGGCGACGGCCGACGGACCCATAACCACCAAATCTATCAGGCCGGTTGTTCGGGCGTATCATCAAAAGAGAACGAAACTACAGCAACGCAACGAAATCTGTCAGGCCGGCTGTTCGGGCTCTGATTCTACGAGCGAAGAAGTGCACAAGACAGCAACGCAACCGCAAAACCATGATAGGCAGAGCTGAACGACGACTGACGCTGGCCTGGCGCTCCCAATGGAAACGAGCCCCACCGCACCGCAGCCGCGTGGAGTCGACAGCACGAGTTCTCCGCCGTCCCGCATGTCGTGTTTTCAAGTGTTACAGAAACTCAAACATACAATGCTACTGGCAGGCACATACAAGAGAAACTAATTACAAGAATAAAATCTTTCCTTGGTTCAGTATGCAACACGTCCGAATGAAGGAAGCACATACAGGAGAAGGCTCGGCCGCGCTCTGGTGAGACAGCGCACGTGGGGAAGGCTCGGGCGAGCTCCGGAGAGGCAGCGCGGGGAAGGCTCGGCCGCCCTCCGGTGAGGCAGCGCGGGGAAGCCTCGGCGCGCTCCGGTGAGCACAAGCGAGGTTTGGGCCAAGGATGAGGACGGCGCGCGCTCCAGCGAGGATGAGCGAGGCACGCTGGCCGACCGGAGAAGAGGCGCGCTAACGAGGCAAGGCTAGGGTGGTTGCCTGGGAGCAGCGGCACTGTTGGATCGATCTGGATGAGAAGATGAGGCGACGACGTGGCGGAGACATAGAGGAAGAGAACTAGGGTGTGGTTTATAAAGGATACCTTTAGACCCGATCGGAGCTACCAACCGGGACTAAAGAATCTTTAGCCTCGGTCTATTATTAGAACTGGGACTAAAGGTCTGAGCTTTAGTCCCGGGTGTACCCACGACCCGGGAGTAAAGGGCAATTGGGCGGGCCGCGAAAACTGTAGCTCCACCTTTAGTCCCGGGTGGTTGATCCACCAGGGAGTAAAGGGGGATATGTCCCGGGTCATGGCTACACGCAGGACTAAAGCACCACCTTTAGTCCCTGGTGGTTGATCCACCCGGGAGTAAAGGGGGAGCTGCAGTTGGCTTTCTTCAATTACCATACGTTTTTCCTTTTTTATATATTTCTTTTATATAAATATGCAGAGAGTTATTAATTGCCTAATAAATAAAATATTATCCAAAAAAATTACAAAAAAAATTCTTCGACTTGGTTTTGCATTATTATACACAACAAAAAATTGTAAACTAAACTCTTTTGTTTTACAGTATAAATATTTGACATAGTGTAAATAATAATTACAATTTACACCATGCAAAAATATACTACTTAATTAAAATCATTAAAACTATTGTTTTTCGACAGGAAATTAGTTTTCACATCTTATTAACGTTCATCATTTGGTTTTTCATCACACATTCTTCACGGGAAATCCACCGTCTAGCAGAAAATTCATTTAAATCATAGAAAATATGAAAATACGACAAAAAAATCTGAAGTCACAATTATTACATAATAGGTCTAATACAACACTATATATATCAAGCGGGCACAGTAGTAAACTTCTTCTTAACATATATCCCTTGGTTATGATCGCGCTGTAACCATGGAGTGTCCTCATCATTTAGCTGGATGCTTGGGTCTTTGTTCACTGTGAAGGGTGGAATTCGGTCATCCTTTTCATAATCTTCTGATATGGCTGACTTGTCTTCAATTTCGACGATGTTTCTTCTCCCTGAAAGAACTATGTGGCGCTTTTCATAATCTTCTGTTGTCCTTGGCTGTTATCATTTGCAGGGACCTGTGATTAGCTTCCGCATTAGGAAATAATAATGTCCTATGTTTTTGTCATTATTTTTTGGACAAATTTTAAACCTCATAAAGTATAGAATTGCACCAATATTTTGGCCCAATTTTTTTACATTTGGTCCCATTTTTTAAAGAAATTTTACGTTTGGCCCTCTGGGAGACGTAAACTTATCTTTGGACCCTGGGGGTTGGCGTCAGGACTCATGTCTCCGAGGTAACACGTCTCGGCGCCACAGATCTTGGCTTCGAGGTGCCTGGCCGTGCACAGCAGGGCATCCTAGGTGTCGTTGACGTGGGCGGTACCTCGGAGCCACAGATCTTGGCTCCGAGCTCGGCGCCAAGATCTGTGGCTCCGAGCTTGGAGCCGTGGATCCTGGCACCGAGCATGGATTCAAAACCCATGGCCAAGTTTTCCTTGCCGAGGCTGCTTTCATTTCTTACTCCTCCCTCTCGAGTTCTTCCTCTCTCTAACCCGGCCAATCTCTTGAATCAACGAATTTGACCTTGAATACTCGGATTTGATCCATACATCTTCGCGAGCAAGGTATCCTCTCTCCCCTTATAATTTTTTACACATTGATTTGGTATATGTTACATCTATTTTGCAACCCTAGATACGTTATTACCTAATGTTTGAAGTGATTTTTTATTTTTTGTATTATGTAACGGTAGGATGCCAAGGCGTGGTAAAGCTAGTACGCTAAGGTAATCTCTTATCATTGTGTTATATTATGTTTTCATTTATGTGCAACAAATGGAAAACCCCTAGGTTTAGGGTTTAATGTTCATTGCTTTCGGTACTTAGAACAAATTTGGTTCAATTGTAGTTATGGCCGGATGACCGGACATACCTTTGACCCATTGCCTCCGCCTAGTTGTGTTCCAGTGCCCATGTGCTGGTGCGGTGATCCTTGCAAGGTAGCAAGTCCGATGAAGAGGATACGTATAGGCAGAGGTATTGGATGTGTGCCAATTTTGCGTTGGAACCTACACTTTGGCCGCATTAACAAGATGGTGAGAAATTGATGTTGTTAATGCGGCGCTGACGAAGTGTAGGCTCAAACGCAAAATTGGCACACATCCAATGCCTCTGTCTATACGTGTCCTCTTCATCGGACTTAGCTACTTTGCAAGGATCACCGCACCAGCACATGGGCACTGGAACACCACAAGGCAGAGGCACTGGGTCGAAGGCATTTCCGGTGATCCGACCATAACTACATTCCTGGCTTTTCGTGATTCCCGGGAGGACCTTGGAGGCACTGCGAAACTAGATCGTACTATCAAAGAAGGCCAGCGCGTGCAGCACGGCCTTCGATGCATGTCCTCCAAGGTCCAAGGCAACTCATCGGCTACTTTTACTGAAATAAGATATACCGTATTCTAATGCAGATATCTAAGAGGCCTACAAGTCTATAGTCTACAATATTTTCGTTTAAAGGCATCTTGATTGATAAATTGTCAATTTAACGTAGAGATCTACCGTATACATATGAACATTATACCAATTTAGGTATCAAAATTGGTGGTAAGTACTTTTCCGCCGGTTCAATCGGTGGTAACTACTTTCCACAGCCTCAATCGGTGCTATTAGTATAGTTTTGCAATTTTTTTTATTTCAACAAATATTTCTTCAAAGAAACTAATTTAAAATATATATTAAAAAAATTGGCCTTCTTTGACTCTTTCATCCTCAAGAACAAGCCCAGTGGCCATTGTCGGTCCTCGTTGCTCTAAAGGGTAAAGCGGGAATTAAAGTCCAGAACCCTTAATATAAATATATCATAACTTTAATATATACTCAATATGGCTATATATGAAATGTTACCAATAAATATTAAATTATATTCAAAAACACTTTTTATGAAATACTCCCTCCATCCCAAAATAAATGACTTTCTAGAAATTTTGAAGCAAAATTGTAAAAGACTGCATATATCGTGGTCTCCTTTCCTATTATATCTCTTGTCTTTGGCTGTTATCATTTGCACGGACTTGTGATTAGCTTCCGCATTAGTAAGTAATAATGTCCTATGTTTTTGTCATTCTTTTTTGGACAAATTTTAAACCTCATAAAGTATAGAATTGCAACCGACATTTTGGTGGGTGAACAAGTCATGAATTTTTACATAAATCAAAACAGGAAGCTTGTGGTGAACAAACTGGTAAGAAGCAGGGAAGAGTTTAGCATTTAAGGCTTAAGTGTCGAAATTGGAAGATTACAATGAACACAAGAAGACAATGACTCAGATAAATTATTCATTCTCTGTACCTAGATAGTGACCTCACACAAGCTAGAAAAAGCAAGCCACGCAATTTAATTCTGGTGAGCTGCTGCGCTGTAAGGTTGCTGCAGCTGTCGTGTGAATAATGGCTTTGATAATGATCTTACATCGATGTAAGCATGATGGAACAACCAGGCTTCTCAAGATACATAGATATACTCGGTCCATCCATGAAACAATGTAATTATAGACTGAGCCTAGGAAGTCAAATCCCACGTATGGCCACAAGTAAAGGTAATATCAACAGACAACGCTTAATACATAGCGTATTAGTACAAAGAAAATAACTTTAGGCAAACAGCGGAAAGACAACTCTGATCTTTAAGTGAAGACTCCAACTCTACACGGACAACTGACCGGTTGATCACAAGCCTAACTGCTTGACAATCTAGCAATCTGGTACCCATCCGGAATTTTTATCCAAGAATTGAAAATAAAGCAAGCGTAAGTACATGTCGTACTCAGCAATATAATATGGGGTTATGAAGCTCTAAAAGGCTGACACGGTTTACTATGATTAGCATTTTTAGTGAGTCATGGTTTTATCATTAACTAACATCAGGTTATGCTTGGGCCCCATATAAATCACATGATCATTTAATGGAAGTAATATCAATATTTGAGCTCATTATTAATCCACGACATCATAATATCATCATAAGGTGAATACGTATTCCGTCAGTTTTCCAGACCGCTCATGACCGCGAGCACGACTATTATAACAGTTTTTAACACTCTACAGAGGTTGTACATCTTTACCCATGAGTCGTGATTCCCATTTGCCCGGGGCTTGTCGACCCCCTAACACTTCCAAGGTGAGTAGGCAGGGTACACTATGAAGCCTTTAAAAGGTTTGTCTAACAAGTTAGGGCTGCTAGGTTTCCAATCGGCATGCAGATGTAGGGCTCCCCTTCTGAGAGGCACAATGACGCGCAACCTATACACAAACGGGCAGAGGCCACACTATACACGAGTCGTCGAGCACCTTTTGCGCTCACGGTTGTACTGTGAATCCTAGATTTTGCACACAGATAAGTCCTTAGGGAGGGCCGAGAGCATTATGTGTAAAAGCCAGAAGCTCCATCGCCCTATATTCAAGTTGCTAAAAGAAAGTTTTAACCTTTGTTGCATAAATCCATTAGACAACATTCAGATCATGTATAGTTAATTTGAGCGCTAGCACAACTACCCATATGCATTTGATCCCACGATGACAAGGTATCAAGATAACAAAGTTCTAGGTAAATCCATTGGGTGACAATTCTAGACGCATGCAACATGAATTATAATGATTATAAGGTGTGTAGGTAACAAGGAATGTCCCATGCTATACTTTCCTTAAACTCGGATCCTTCTTCTATTAATTCGTAGCCTCCAAAGAACGGCTTCTTGATCACCACGTAAAGCTCACCGACTTGACAAGATTATAAAGCACCACACAAGCATCTGAACAGACATGCATATAACAAACTCAGTAGATTATAACAATACACCAATCAATGAAAAGTTTTTAAAACTAATCTATGCATTGCTATGAACACACAGACACGAAAACCACTCTAATCGGAGCTACAGTGAAAAAGAAACAACTACCGAAAGATTTATTTTATATGAGAAAAACAAAACTATAGCCTTCATTTATTTTAATTATATAAAAGTATGTATAGAATATTCTAGAGAAATATATAAATCTTATTAAGTCAATTTGTATTTAGAATTAGAAAACTAAGATAAACTAATTATATTTTATTTATAAATCTCGTTGCATAAACATTAATCATGTTGGGATTTAAACCATGAAATTCCAGAGCTAGAGACATGGTAAACATTATTACTATTGCATATATTACGTCATTATGAACTTAATGCAACTTCAACAGGTCAAAACGGAGCTAAACGTAGATTGTATGGCTAAAACAAGATAGTGGCAGTTTTGTAAATACTAAGATCTTCATTTTTGGATTAAAATAAATAAAAACAGGATTTTTAACTCCAGTAGGGACTGCGGGTTCTATATCGCAAATCTGCAGGGGCCTTTCTACAAAAGGTACGGTGGCGGTCAGCGCTGATCAGGTCATTGGCGACATGGCAGAGCAGGATTTGCTAGAGCTTGTGCACCGGCAGTGGACCAGCCGACGTGGCGATGGTGGACTATGCCCACGGGTCTATGGTAGACCAAAGGGGTATGCTGGGTTGGGGATCTAATCCTGGCCGCTGGTTTGGGGTTGGTCGGTTGAGGGCGGCTGGTGAAGGATTGGGCGGTGTGGGTCATCGGCGGGGCGCTTCCAAGGCCGGCGTTACGTCGAAGATGGACTAGACGGCATCTTCGAGCTTGGTTGCTCACGGTAAAGGCACAAGGAGAAAGAGGGCGGTGCGGCAAACACTATGCGAGGTTCTCAATGCTAGGGAGTGACCGAAGATGACGTGAGGCTTGAACGGGCGGCTCGGGTTGCCCAGAGGTACTCTTATGAGCTTGTAGAAGAAACGGAGAGGGAGGGGACGGTGCCGTAAGCTTTCTTACCCTAATGCAAA
Organism: Miscanthus floridulus; assembly: GCF_019320115.1. Classification (NCBI taxonomy): domain Eukaryota; kingdom Viridiplantae; phylum Streptophyta; class Magnoliopsida; order Poales; family Poaceae; genus Miscanthus; species Miscanthus floridulus. The sequence continues at coordinate 45,514 of NW_027096320.1, forward strand.
GCTTGTTCGGGTGCTCTTGGCGATAGCGCAACGGCGAAGGCAGAGATCAGCGGTGGCGGCAACAAGCGAAGGCGGTGGCTCGATCTAGGGTTATAGGGCATGGTGGTGGTAGCTAGGGTGAGCAGGGCTGTGTATATCAAAGAGGCAAGCACGGTAGGGATCCTCTTGTACTTATAGGGAGACCAAGTGTGTGCTCCACACATGAAATCCCGTGGAAATCGAGATTGCGCGCGGCTTCAGGTGGAGTCTGGGTCGAACCCGATCGAAGGTAGGAGAAGGGGTGAGTGGCTGACTAGGGTTTCTTGGTGGCAGCAGAGCTCTAGGGCAAGAGGCAGCTCGGAGCTGCCAAGGAAGGGTGTGTCGGAGATCCGCACAGGGAGAATCCCAGGAAGTACGGGATCGCCGCGACTGCTTTCGCTCGGCCGAGTCCATGCTGGGCACAACACGAGGTAGGAGATAGAGGTGACACTGACAGCTGGGTCCCGATGTCGGTGAGAGAGAGTGGGTCCACGGGGCATTGAGAGAGAGTGGGGAGGAGGCACAGGTGGCGGGCTCTGGCTTTGGACTTCCTGCTGGGCCGAGAGAGGGAGTGGAATTGTGGGGCACCGCGCTGGGCCGGAGGGATTGGAATGGGCCTGCGGCGCTATGCGGGTGGAGGGAGGAGGTGAAGGCCGAGTTGGGCCAGAATAGAGAAGGAGGGGTTTTCTACTTAAAAACTTCTTTTCTTTTATTTCAAATCCTTTTTCAAACTCACTTTCAAAAGCAATTTGAATCCATTTGACAAGGTCTGTGGCGCCATATTGTGAAGGGCTGCAGTGAACCATGCGGTAGCACGACAAGTGTCGAATCCTAGTCATGGTGCAGGAGCTGCAGATCCAACACTACGGCTGACACAGAAGGTGGCGAGGAGCATTTGTGGAGCGACCTGTTGTCACACCCAATTTTAGGGATAAAATTGAATGCACAAAACTCGTGTGTGCCCAGGAATCAATCACACACACAAGCTGACAAATTACATATAGTATCATCACGGTGTCTCATACATCAGAGTTATAATAAAACTTAGTCTTATACAACACAGCGGAATAATAAAAAGATAATAAAACTCTCGTGGCCGTCATCACAAGGAAGGTCAACTGGTTGACCACAAGCCTAATAATCCTCTGGGAAATACTCATACCCGTTGCCATCTGTTTCCCATCCAGGATTTTTATCCAAGTAAAGAAAATAAACAAGTGTAAGTACATTCCATACTTAGCAAGCTAACATGGGGTTATGAAACTCAAAAAGGATAGACTCTGGTTTACTGCAGTTAGCATTTTTAATAGGTCAAGCTTTTATTCTCAATTATTATCAAGTTATGCTTAAGCTCCCATTTAATTCCCATAAGAACAATATCGGGGTCAGGTGTGCCATATGTCATCACTGAACAACTTTAAATGATCATCAACAATTAACCGGTTATTCTATGAGTTTTCTGGGCCGCTCGTAACCATGAGCACGGCGGTTATAACAGTTTGTTACCCTCTGCAGAGGTGGTGCACATTCACCGTGAGTCGTGATCCCCATATGCCCGGGTTAATTACTCCCATGTCACTACCAAGGTGAGCGGGCAGGGTACACTATGAAGCCATTTCATAGGTTTCCCTAACAAGTTAGGGCCACTTGGTTTCCTTGGCAGGCAGATGTAGGGACCCCCCTTTCCTATGGCACAAATCCATCGCTGCTATACTCATAGGAACAGAGGCAGCCCTATACCCAAAGTGGCAAGCCCCATTGGCGCCAAAAAGGTAACCTCTAACTAGTTAGGAAAGATCCTATTACTGAGCTAAAGTCAGAGCCATATGACTCTCCCGGTTGCACTGTTAGTCCCAGCTTTTGCCGATAGATAAGTCCTTATGGAGGGCCGAAAGCAACATGAACAAAGGTCATTTGCACTTTCGCCCTATGGAACAGTTGTTATAAATCATGTTACTCACTTGGTTCCATAGTATCATTCATCAACATGTATATCAAGTTCAGTTAGAGCACTAGCAATCTACCCATATGCATTTAACCCATAGGAGACAAGGAATAGGATAACAATCACTAGGATGTCCTTACGGGTATCAAAATTAGACACATGCAAATGAGTAATTGATTAAAGTGAAATAGGACATCAAGGAAGGCCCATGTTATACTTGCCTTGGTTCATAAACTCGTGCTGGTCCTGCTGGTCGTCGAAGAGTTCTTGGTCTCCAACGTTTTCCTCACCGTCTGAACGCGACCAACACGGCAACATACAACATTCCAAAAGCATTCATGCAAAGCAAACATTCCTATCATTAGAATAGTACACCAACAGTATTGAAATCAAGATAAAAATGTTTGTAAAACTAATCTACGTTTCGCTACGATCACGTCAACGCGAAGTTCACGAAAAACGGAGCTAAAATGCGAAAGTTATGATTAAAACGGGTTTTCCTATAGCCCTATATTTAATTAAATCTAATCATGAAATTAAAAAGTTCCATGAAATTACGAAGCTAACGCGATTTGAATGGATCAATTCGGAGCTAAAACGACAATTTTATAAGCGAAACAGTTCAAATGGCATTTCTGTAAATACTGAAAGCATACTTTTGACTTAAGTCGTGGAGTTTACGCTTTCTAATCGAGATTGCGCATTCGGGGAAATACGTTTTGGACTGCGGGTTAGGACTTAAAAAAGTCCAGGGGCTCTTATGCAAAATCACCCGCGAAGGGGTATCTTCTATTCCTGGCCGTTGATCTCGTGATGGGCGGCTAGGATCGGCCTGGGGGGGTCGGCCGGCCAGAACAGTAACACCGGCGGCCAGGCGCCATGACCGGCGGCAGTGGTCTCGCCAGAGCACGCGGTTAGGGCCTACGGTTCACCAAACTGACCACCGAGGGCACCTGTGAGCTCGGGGGGAGAAGGGGGGGCGCGGCCATGCCGTTTTGGCGCCCGGGAACGGCGGCAAGCGCGGTGGCCGCCATGGCCGGCGACCATGGCCCACGGAGCTTGCGGCCAAGGCTCAAGAAGCCAACAAAATGAGGAGTGAGATGCACGGGGAGATAGAGGGGAGGACGGAGAAGCTCACCAAGGGGGAAATGGAGACGGAGGCGGCTCGGAGGAGGCTGTCCACGTGGAGGGGCGGTCGACGGAGCTCGGAGATCCTAGGGCGACGGTTGCGGCCTTCCTCGGTGCTCGGCAAGCGCAAAAACGAGAGCGGGGGCAGCAAGGAGGGGCGGAGACGGCTCGGTGCCGATTTATAGCGGCCGGGCGCGAGGGGGGGCACGCTCCCACAACGCGGAGTGGGGCAGTTGAGGCATGCGGCCTGGCCGGGCGGTTCCGAGGAGCGCGGGGGTGAAGACGGCGCCGACAAGCGGGCCCGGGCGGTCAGCGGCTGGGCGCGGGGGCATGGGCGGTTGCCCGGCGCGGCTTGCTGGGCTGGCGCGGCTGCTGGGCCGAGCAGCTGGGGCGCGCGGCTGGGCCGGCGGCTGGCGGGCCGAGCGGGGAAGAGGGAGAGGAGAGTGAGCGGGCCGCGCGGGAAAAAGGCCATGTGGGCCGAAAATGAGGAAGGGGAGGAGATAATCATTTTCCCTTTTTATTTTCCAAACAAATTTTCCCAAAAGCATTTTCAAATTATTTTTGAACTCATTTGAACACTAATTTAAGAACAATCATCACATGAATAAATAGTGCAGCAGCATGTATGCATCAAAAGTTTCAAATCTTTTATTTATTTTAATTCCCCAAAATTATTAATTTCCTATAATTGAGTGCACACTTAATAACATAATTAAATCAAATTTACTTATTTTAAAAGAATGAAATATTTTGGGTGTTACACCTGTGAGCATAGCACCTTATCAAACTGCAGAGAGAGCACATTGTGGGATGGTCAGTTCAATATACCACTAGTAGAGAACAGACCTTCATTTCACCATATTAGTCCCGGCTAGAGTTGGGCCTGGGACTAATGCGGGTCCAAGTTTCATGAGCGTCCGAGAACCTTTAGTCCCGTTGGTAACACCAACCCGAACTAAAGGGTCATCCACAGGTTCGCTCAAAAGGAAAGCATCCCATCCAAAGTCACATGCAGGAGGCTTATGCCAATTATTTTTTAGCCTCGTAGACCATTTACTGTTTAGGAAACTGGGACTAAAGGACCATGCCCTTTAGTCCTGGTTGGGAAACCGGGACTAAATCCCTTTCACAACCGGGACTATAGCCACTTTTTGTACTAGTGTGTCTTCCACTGGGTGGGTGGTGTCTTAGGCTATATGCTTCATTAGCACTTTGATGGGAGTCCGATGGGAGCTTGCTCCCATTCTGTTTCTTCTTCTCTCTATTCTATCTCTCCGAGATCTTTCGACAGGAAGCTACGCCGCAGGGAACGCGTCATCTGCACTAAAATATCAATTCCATCTTCAAGGCTAAAATCATTCCTTAGAAAGCCTCACAGAAGATGACTATCTTATAAGGACTAAGGATATATATATACACACACACTTTATCTCTTCCATACTATAGTCTATAATCTATCCTACAACTCTAGGTTGTGTAGTCATACAGATTTCGAACTATTCTGTTTTCCAATTAAGAGGATTATCCGTAATCATGCATGAATCGGGCTAAGCTAGAAAAAAGGATATTTTGAAAACTAGTTAATTCAATGATGACCTTCCATAGATTCACCTATATAGGTTGCGGTTAACGTTGTAAAAAATAAGAGCTTGAATACCATATGTAAAAATAATCCAAGAAACATGATCAATATAGAGACAAATAGATAATTTCTTATTCATAATATAGAACATTACATTGTCTTAAACTCCATTAACATACAATAATAAATAACATCTTGCATGTCTTCCCAATTGACAGCAAATATATGACATAGAAAGCATGAAGCAAATGGCATGGAAAACAATTAATTATTGATGCTAATGATGAAGGATATATTCCTTTTTATCTTGTGTCTGGTGCAATGCTCTAGATGTTTTGATTATGATTAATTCAATATCGATGTAGTGCATAAGACCATAATGACATCAAAAGTCTAACACTAAGAGCTCGTCAGTAGAGCTCCTAGAGCAAACTCGTATAGTGATTCCTAAGGAGCTTTGTCGGATGATAGTTTGCAAACTTGTAGAGTGTTTTCTTCTAATTCATTTCTTCCAAATAGTTTGTCATAGATTATCACGTTCAGCTTCATAGTCACATATATCCCTAGAGAACCACTTATAGGGGGAGCTCCATCAAATAGCCCCTTCCTAGTTGATTGAAGTAGAAGAGAACCTTTGTATTTTTTCTTCCCAAGAATCTTTCAGTATCACAAGTGTACTTGCGACGCTCGCCATAGCTGGTCTTTCATTAACATTTTCCTTTAAACACTTCATGGCTAGTATTCCAATTTCGTCAAGGATAGGAATATCTTGTTCTTCAGCAATATCCCTGTCAAACAACTCCCTTCCAGTGTTAACTTGTTCATAAGCACTCTTAAACTGCTTGACAAGATTGTTTTCACCATCTACAACGGGCCTTCTACAAATTAGCTCTAAGAGAACAATCCCGAAGCTATAGACGTCACTTTTTGGAGTTAACCTCCCTGTATCCTTGTACACTGGATCCATGTAAGGCAAACACCCAATAACATTCATGGTATAATCTTTGCCCACCACAGAAACCTTTGATAACCCAAAATCCGAGATTTTTGGAACCAACCCACCATCGAGGAGTATGTTGTCTGGTTTGACATCTGCATGTTGAATGCCATTTTCTGTGTATGAATGCATGTAAGCTAAACCTTGAGCAGACCCAATGGCAATGTCCAAACGTGACCTAAGTGTGAGAGGCTCACGCTGCTGATCATTATGTTTGCCGTGGAGAATGTCTTTAAGACTTCCTTTAGCAGCATATTCATATACCAGCAGTGGAACATCAACCCGCAAGCAGCAACCCAAGAGCTTGAGAATGTTCCTGTGCATCATCCTTGATTGGATTTCCACTTCCTCCACAAACTTATCCAGTGTACCTTGAGTTACCTCATTTGAGGACTTAACTGCCACCTCGATCTTGTCAGATAAAGTCCCTTTGTGAACTTCACCAAAGCCTCCCTTGCCAAGAGGCACCGAATTGTTCATGGTTATTTTATCAAGTTCATCTTTTGTGAATAATATTAGAGTTTTGACATTTTTAAGTCTCTCACTTCCATTCTTTCTTTCAATTGCTTCCAGTTCTCTCTCCTTTGCTTTTTGCTCTATCCGCTTCAGCATATAGCATACCCCAGTTCCAAGTATAATAAAAAACAATATGGAAGCACCAACAGTGATTCCTGTAAACAACATATTTACAAATATAAGTAGAGGATATGCTATCAGTAGTTCTCGTAATTCCTGTGAACAATATAGTTGTGGTAATCAGTTGCATTCATTTTATTGAAATAACAAACCAGTCATTTCTATTCAAACATAATAACAAAGATTGTCGACTGCAGCATATGCAAATAGAATAAGTTGGGTGGAATAATTTCAATGCCTAAATAAATTAGGAGCATTCACAAAATGTCCATTATTGTTATACTTGCAATAATGCCACTTAAATGTCAGTTGTACCCAACTTGGCCAATAAGCTATACACTTTGCAGTTTAGACAACTTAATGATAATATAATCATTAGGACTAACACATTCTTAGAATGTCATTTAATGAAAAAAATAATAGGATTTAAGCAAGCAAAGCAAATTAGTCAAATCTAGAAAGTTTATCATCAGAAGAATGAACGCATGAACCTGAGTATTAAAGTGTTGAAAAGAAGAAAAACAAGTAGGAGAAGAAGAAGAACAAAAAACAAGGCCGGATACAAAATTATTATCAGTAAGTAACAGAGACCGTCCACAGAAATTGAGACTGATATGTGAGGCAGGCCTTTTTTTATTAACACATGTTCCTAATAGCCTTTGTCAAATGGTCTATATTAGTATTCCAATAACAGAGCCGAACATCTTAACAGGCCCACCTCTGTAAATGAATTCGAAAAAACAAAAATCATGCAGTTCCGAAGACTCACATGTTTGCTCGCTACCACTATACTACACGCTCTCTTGTGACTCTATATACCATGTTATATTTTTATTTAAACTTTTAGGAATTTTGTATTGAATGTTTCAGCCCCTAAATGATTTGAAATAAAAAAAATAACTATAAAGTTTTAGATCTTTTCAAGCTCCACAACTCTAGTATAGGCACGTCTCCATCTGAGATAGTTTAATAAATTCAAAATTTTGAATCTTAAAGTTTAAGAATTTTGAAATGAATATTTGGGAATCTGAATGCTTTGAAATAAAAAAAAAACTTGTGAAGTTCTAAATCACATTGACAACTATAACTCTTGAAGTTTCTAAGTTTTGAATTTCACAATCTTAGCATATAAAATGAATGTTTAGGAATCTAATGACTTCAAAGCATAAACTTCTTAACCACAAAGCTGTAGAGTGTACGGAGAACTATAACTTTGGTGTGTACCGTGTCAACATGTGAGGTTGTTTGAAAATTCAAAAAAATTAATTTCAATGTCTCTGAACTTAAAACAAATTTTGTTGGGACTATAAACAGTTTCAAATAAAAAGCGTATCAACTAAAAAGTCGTAGATTGCTTGGAGCTATACAATTTTGGTATAAAGTTTGAATTTATCTGAGTCTATATGAATATTTTATGAATGTTTTTGAAAACTACTTTTAGAGCTAGGACCTTATAATACCCAACTATATTAATAATCATTTTTAGATGCGAGAATCTTAAAATGTCGTATCTCTATTAACTATATGATATACACCGTGCATTGCTGTGGGGATTGTGAAGAATTTGAAATGAAATTCCGTGGAGATGATGCAGCTATATAGCTTTCATGAAGATGTTGGAAATTAGTGGGATGACATGGTTAATAGCGGGAGATGATGTGGGTAGTTATTGGGTGAGATGTGGATGGTTTGCATGTTGTGATAGACTTATAGTGGAGATTATCTTTATAAGAGATATAAATTGGTTAGTAGAAGTGGCCCTCTTAAAGTGACCGCCTCTATTTAAAGTCGATAAATGGCAACCGGCATTTGCCTGGGGCTGCCTAACCATTTAGCCTTTGTTAATCAGAGGGCATGTCTCCTAAAATTCTTTTTGTAGTAATGATAGGGACAATCAAGGGTATTCTGTAAATAGCTATTGGCCATTCGAAAAAGCACAACGATAGTGACGTTAACAAAAATAACAATTATAATAAATGTTTCTATACTTAGAACTAGGTGTACGAGGCCTGTAAAGGATGCGAGAACCTGTTTCCTAAATATTTGATTTCCCTTCATGAATTTCCATTAATGAAATAAAAGGTGAATGAAAATATTTTGTGCAAGAAAACAGAAATTTTCATGTTTGTATATTAGAGAAGAAGTTTAAAGCATGAGTGATGTGTGAATACCTATGATACGCTTCGCTGAACTAGAAAGTTTTGGACGGCACGGCGTTTCCTTTGGGTCACCATGGCTCTCATAACCAGCTGGACAGTTGCACTCATAGGATCCGTAGGTGTCCTTGCACACGCCATGGCATGGAAAATCATTCGGCCGTGTACATTCATCTATATCTGCAAAATATGCAAGAGTTAACAATACTATCCATGCATAGATCCAGATTGACCAACCAAGGTATTACTAATATATTTTAAAGAAAATTAAGGTTTAATATGATAAAAATAAGTGATATATAACTGACTCAAGTAAAATAAATATGATCTTGGTACTTGTTTTTTCGTTTCAATTCATTGTAACATATCCCATGAGTATAGGCAACCAAATAAGGGCTTTGCTCAGCATGGCCTCGCGGATTCAGTGGACAAAACAAAATGGATCAGAACTTGCATTTCTACAGCCTCTCCAGCTGTAGACTTGTTCCTAGATGCGAGAGCCAGGCTTCCCTCACCAGGCAACCAAACACTCTATTATTAGTAGTCCACATACTATTTTCTTATATATCCATCATATAGCAAACACTAGCCATAAAAAAGATAAAACGCACAACAAATGAAAGAAGTTAAAGCCATGTGCATAGTACTCACTTGTGCATCCACCAATTACATAAGGGTTGCCGGTGTATCCCTTGGAGCAATTGCATAAGTACCCAAAGCCCTGCGTGGCGTTGACACAGTGGCTATTGGCGTTGACACAGGCGGAAGCGGTGGGTTCGCCCATCACCCCATCTTTCTCTGTCGGGGCAGGGCAATGTCCATCCGCCCTGATAGCCCATTCAAGAACTACAGGGACACATTCACGGTTCTGTTTCCAAGATTCCTAACAAAGTCATTGTTTCGAACAAGGTCTTCCCGCTCGAAACAATACCTAAAACATGGAGGCTTAGAGTTACTCACCACGGGAAAAAATTCTGGTAATGATACAAGATAAGTATATACCATATATATGTTATGCCAAAAGTAGCTTTATATATATATACTTCTTTCTCTTTCAGAAATGCACATAAGAATATAAACATACACGGTATAGCTAATGCACATAATGGTATCCTAGTTATTATAGAGAAGCCAGTAGCACTCTTGGATTTGGTCATCTTGACGTGGTTGTGTGAGATCAAGCTTCCTTTATTATCGGAAAAATAAGAGCATTCTGGTACTGCCATTCTATACAGTGACGAAGCCAGGAAAAAATTTAGGGGGGGTGAACAAAAGAATAGAGGTTTTTTATCTTCTCTTAACCTTAGCCCCTCCTACCTAATACATGTATGCATAAAATTTGAAGAGATGGCTTAGAGAAACTCCACGTGCTCAGGATGGGTAGGGGGCTGAAGCCCACCTAGCCCCACCGCTGGATCCGTCCATGATTCTATACATGCATTTATAACTGAAAAAAATGCCAAATAGAATTTAGACCTATATGACATGGACTGGTTGGTTATTAGTCACATACCAACCCTTCTCGGCGACGAAGGCGTAGCTGCAGGGGTTGAAGCTCCAAACTGCTTTGCCCCTGGTGTTTCCTCTGCTGTCGGAGGCCCAGATGACGGCTATGCGGTTAAGATTTTCAAGGATGGACGTCTGGCAGCAGCCGAGCCCCGTGCACCTGTCGCTGTCGCGAGCTGCGGCGGCCAAGCTGACGCAGGAGGTGATGCAGCCGCTGTAGTAGTTCTGGCCTTGCAGCTGCGCCAGCGTGTTGCAGCCTATCGCCGTGAACTCGTTTCGTGCCGCCGAGATCAGGAACTCATGCGTGACACTGTACGCAACAGTGGTGTTGATTTTGTTGTTCAACGAGCTGTAGCAGAGGGACGACACCGGAACTCGGACGCGTATCTCGCCGGACTCCACCGAGATGTCGACGACCTCGGTGCTGCCCAGGTATGGTCTCGGCGGGTTGAAGTTGTGGTTGCAAGTGAGGCTGTACTTGCCACGCCACGAACACTGCTTGCCGATGCCATACGGGTAGGGAATAATTACATCGCCGCACCAGTCAGGGCAGTCTGGCTGTGGACTCGTTGGCAACGGCGATGGTGCCGCCACCATCTTCTCAGCCCTGGCGGTCGCAGCCACCGGAACCACATGGGATATCACGGTGGCTGCAAGGAGGAGAAACCACACCGCTTGTGCCATGGCTAGTGTACATGCAAATGATTATTGCATTGCTAGCAAGCTTATATATATAGTCGAGTATTTTAACTTAGCAAGAGGTGTCATTAGGTCTTTACACTCTACATGTGCTACTTTTAAGTCCAAAAACTTGGTTTCGGGTCCCACCTGGCCCAAACATAGTCTGAGCCACTCCATGCAGTGAACTACATAGTGACTGAACGTTGACGTAGACCCGACACATGTTAAGTGCACCTCTCCTTATCTTTAACATATGTGACCCATTGGTCAGTAGAATATATATTTCGGAGAGGAGAGGGTGAGAGAAAAGGGGAGAAAAAATTAAATAGAGATACCAAGTGGGTTGAGCTTTATTTATGTAACACCCTAAAATTTGTTTCTTTTGAAAATAGAGTTAAAATGCATTAATTATGAATTTTTGTGCTCATGAAATATAGGAAAATAATTTTTTTATTAAATTAAAATTTATCATAGGGTTTAGAAACATGTTTATGCATACATGCTGGTGCATTTATATTTTTGTATTGTGTGGTTTTGAACTCAATGACGAACTGATTTCAAAATGGGTTTGAAAACTCTCTTGAAAATAGTTTAAAAAAAATTCAAAATAAAAAAAGAAAAGGAAAAATCTTTCCCTCTCCCTATCGGGCCCGAAGGCCCACTCCTACTCCAAGGCCCGCTCAGCTCTCTCTTTTTTTTCTCTCCACCTTCTCAGCCCTGTGCTTCCAGCCTCCACCGCGTCAGCAAGCACTAGTACAGAAAACGGGCTTTACTCCTGGTTGGGAAACCCCTTCAGTCCCAGTTTCCCAACCGGGAGCACGAATCCGGGACTAAAGGGCCCCTCCTTTAATCCCAGTTTCTCACCCGGGACTAAAGGTTTCCTTTTTTTTGTTTCTATTTTCAATTGATGATTCGTTTTGGTTTTCGAATATGTTTTCGAATACGCATTCTACGCTGCTAGTAATATACGTATTCTACACGTTTATAATGTTCGAACATTTTGTACAAACTAAAGTATGAAACTAACGTATATATTACATGCATATACATATATTGTACGTTATTTTATGTACATATAATATGTATATATATATATATATATATATATATATATATTACAAATAAAGCTTGCACTGTATATTCTATCATATCCTTGGGATAAAAAATTCACTCCATCTGGTTTGGCTTCCATGTTTCGTTGATGTCATTGTAGAACTCGCCGACGGGGTTGAGGACCTGGTCATTAAGAAATCCTTCTATGGTCTCTTGAATTGCTTTCAGTTGGTCACGTCGTATGAATTTTTCCTTCAACCATAGAGTCTTCAATAAAAGTTAAAGGAAAAGTATTAATATATATATATATGTGTGTGTGTTGGTCACGTGATTACTTATATATATGAGCAACAAAAGAAATTATGAATATATGAATATATTTATATAACGTACTTTGAGGATCTCTTCAGGAGTTCTATTTGCGTACGCCATGATGAACTCGCAAACATAGTATCTGCAGTAGTTGTTCCCCTATTCTTGCCTCATAACCCACTTTTACGAGAAAAAAGATCTGGAGAATTGAAAGCATGCATGGTGTTAATTGAATTTTTCCAAACACTAGTGGTGCTAGTACTTACTTTGTGTGCGATTACATCTAGTGGTGCTTTGCAATGTTTCATGTGGCGTTCCTCAATGAAACTTTTCCAAACACTGCGCCCAATAAAATAAAAAATTAATTTGGCCTTTAATAATTGTTGCAGTTAAGAGATCAGGGTATATATAGTTGCTAGTACTTACTTTGTGTGCGATTACATCTAGTGGTGCTTTGCAATGTTTGATGTGGTGTTCCTCAATGAAACTTTTCCAAACACTGCGCCCAATAAAATAAAAAATTAATTTGGCCTTTAATAATTGTTGCAGTTAAGAGATCAGGGTATATATAGTTGCTAGAGAAACCAAATTAACCTTGGATAATATCTATCATGTCTTGGTACTCTGTTTGCTCTTTTCTTAACGAGTCTAAGATGCTCAATCGACTATTGGCCATATCGATGTCCAACAATATCTAGTGATTGCTGCATATGTTTTTATACACAAATATGATCGACATTAACTAGAGTCAACATATATATATATATATATATATATATATATATATATATATATATATATATATATATATATATATATATATATATATATATATATATATATATATATATATGGGAGATAGCTTAACTAGTAAGCAAATAATTGAACAAATATTCATATGATCGACATTAATTATTTAACACTCACTTGAAGTTGTAGGGAAAGAGTATGTTCTTGTTTTATTGGTTCACTAAGAACCTCATGAGATTTTTCTCGAGTTCAGCTTTCCATTGAGGCGGGGGTTAGGGTGTTTGAATACGACATTTGGATCAATGAAACCAACATCATTATCCGTTCTCTTTCTGAGTTCTGTCATCTCATATCTGCATATATAAAAATATAGTGTGAGGATATATAATTTATATATATACATGTAGCTTTATATATACACTTTAATAGTAGAAAATAATCACACTTACAGATAATAGCAGCTAATGAGACTTTTGTCGAGAGAGTCCAGGTGGCATAGTTGGTGTAATTCTACAAACTCAACATATATAATGTCATCGCCACGGAAGAAATGTTGGTTTCTAACTCTGACGGGAACAAAGGCCTCTCCCCGTTCACACGCCGCCATGTACCACTTGTTTAGCAGGTATATTTGCGTACCCAGTTCACCTAAGGCCTCAGGGTTGTATACACTCTTTCCATGTTCAAATTTCTTCTAAGGATCCACTTTCGGAGAAGATGGTCCATCAGCGAGCACTTGGGCAAGGTCCAAACCAGTTTCCTCGTAAAACCGAGCCAGCTCCTCAAAATCGACGTCTAAGTCTAAGTTCAAACCATATTCATTACGAAAGACAAGAGGGGGGACCGATTGTTGCGATTGTTGTCCGAGTTGTGCAACAACTTTCCTTGGTCTAGTCTTTTTCTGCGCCGCCTCGAATGACTTGGTGAGAGAGCGGTCGTAGTCCAATTTTGACAGGGTCTTTTGAGATTTCTGCTTTTTCTGGTCCACCTTCTTTCTTAGAAGATCTGGAGGTAGGTAGAAGTACGGTTTCTCTGGGTTCTCCCTCGCTTCTCGTTGCTTTTTCACTTTTTCGAAGAAACTGTCCACATCTTTTTGTAGTGCAGCATTTAATTCCTTTTCACTTTTCTCGTAAAACGGTTTGTGGGGAATAACTGGATTAGATGAGGCTTTCTTCTTTGCCGGCTGGTGGGCCAACGGCTTCGTTTGTGGGGCGGACCTCTTAGGAGCTGGCATCTTCTTAGTCATCAAGAGAGGCGGGGAAGCCGTTGGAGACCTCCTTGGAGGCGTTGGAGATCTCCTTGGAGGTGGCGGCGGTGGCGGCGTTGCCACCTGAATTCCCGGAGCACTACGATGATCTAAAGATTGGATGATTGGACTTAGGTTGGCGGAGACCTTGCTGTGTGAGTACAAAAAAGAATAATTAGGTATAAGAAATTGTTATTTTTAATCATGCATGTCAATAGAAAATTAGTGAAAAAAATTTTGTTCACTTATGTCCGCACCTATAGTCTGGCAATTGAGGAAGTGGCGGTGGACTAGAGACCCCGAGAATAATGATGTAGCGCTTGCGCCATAGTATGAATGTCTTCTCTGCTTCTCCTAGAGTCTTCTCCCCATCACCTCCTGGAATGTCAAGAGCCAGATCACTAAAACCTTTGTTAACTCTATCCACTGAGACGCTAACATATCTAGGTGGTATTATTGCCCCATGGATTCTTGGTG
>NW_027096321.1:0-20000 GCF_019320115.1 Miscanthus floridulus
TCTTGGTAGGATCTGGAGGAGAAAAAACACTGAGAGCCACCATGATTGTGGCATTCTCTTTTGGAATATGTAGCTCACATGATGTAAACAGTGAAGTGATGTCATCCATAGGGAAATGTAGCATTGCGTCATCTTGATTTGGCAACTCCGTGGAAGCGCAGCTGCTTTTTAACTAATCAGGGGGGCTAATATTAATGTTGATTCCTGGATCTGATGCCTGCCTTTGGGCACTCATTGCTATTTGCACTTGCTTTATGATTTCGCCCTGCATTCTAGCTTGCATGTTTTTTCACGCTCTTGTGCTTGAAGCAACGCCTCCTGTGACTCATGAACATATTCCTCCAACCTGCTGATCCGCGCTGCTTCCTCATCCTTCCTTCTCTGTCGGCTTCTGTAGGTATCTCTGTCGTTAGGGAAACCATGCTCCCAAGAAATGTTCCGTCCTAAACCTCTTGTTCGGCTACTATGTTCAGCAGTCCCGATGACATACGTTAGTTCATCCTTCTCTCTATTGGGCCTAAACGCACCAATAGCTTTAGCTTGTAGAGCATAAGATAATCTTTGTGTTGCTCTTTCGATTTTTGGGCCATGAACCAGTTTCCCGATCTCTAGGTCCTATCTTCCCCTATGAGCGAAAGACCAATTCTTCGCGTGTTTGGGCCAATTGAGTGATTCTGGTGTGATACCCTTGGCAAGAATGTCTGCTTCCATTTTTTCCCACTTGGGAATGGCAGTCGCGTAGCCACCAGATCCCATGCCTCTTCCGATGTCTTGTACTGTACAAAATCATTCCAGTAGGGCCTCAACTTCGCGAGCGGGCCCCTAGTATTGAAATTGGGCGTTAGGTTCTTCTTGACGTATTTCGTGTATATGGATTTCTT
Organism: Miscanthus floridulus; assembly: GCF_019320115.1. NCBI lineage: Eukaryota > Viridiplantae > Streptophyta > Magnoliopsida > Poales > Poaceae > Miscanthus > Miscanthus floridulus. The sequence continues at coordinate 882 of NW_027096321.1, forward strand.
CCAAGTCTGGAATTGTGTGGCCATCTTCTTCATAGCCCACTTTCGAACTAGCTCCTTCAATTCATCATCGTTGATATCATCATAATCATCTGCTTGCAACGTGAAATGTTGAAGGATATCACCCCAAATTAAATTCTTATCAAGATCAGAGACAAAAAACTAACATCAGGCTCGTTGACCTTTTGCTTCCATTCATGGGCACTGATTGAAAGTCTATCCCTTACAAGGCACCCACAGTGTTGCACGAATTTCCTTGCATGTGGACCAAGTGGTTCGCCTGTCTCGATATTGAATTCCGATATTTTGTAGCGCCCCTCCAATGGCTTTTTTGGGCCTCGAATATTTTTGCTTTTCGCCGTTGTGGTCGTCGATCTAGAGGGCTACGTATAAAAAAGAATAAATAAATATCATGTGTACACATAATAGATGATAGATATTCAAATATATATACAATATTCAAATATATATATATATAAATATATATACCTCACCAGTATTTTCTTGCACAATATTTTCTTGGTTATCTTCAAGAGCCAGGTATTAACTCTCGTCATCTACATCCTGCTGGTCACCATCGGCAAATTGAGTGCCGGTGTTGATAATATTCATCATTTCTTCATCCATGTTGTCTCTCGGGGCAGCCATCTAGCTTTTACTCCACTAGATATATCTATAAAAAATAAAACATGTTTCAATAAATAACCATCCATACTAGTTGACCTTGCTTACGTGATCATCTCGGCGAGCATTTCTCCACCGGATGGCACCGTACTTGGCCAAGGAAGAGCTCCGATTCTATGAGGAAGGGAACACGGTCTTCCACGACCATTGCTATTCTCCCTCTTAGAATCAAAGCTCCTCCTTGACGTCCGTTACCGCTCGACAGAGAACATGCTCGCCGAGATGAACACGGTCCGCAAATTCAACTAATACGAATTTTCTACAATTTTCTAACTATTTCCTAAGTTTTTCATTTCATGGAAAAATTAATTCTAAAAAATAAAAGGCATGATTTCTAAGTATTTCATTTCATAGAAAAAATAATTCTAAGTGACCTGCTCGATATCGGCGAGCTCGCGGGCGTTTAGGTTGCCGAGGATAGTAACATTTGTAGATGACATTTGTAGGTCTAAAGTTATCAAATATCCATCAAATTATAGCGCAAAAACATGTTTCAATAAATAACCATCCGTACTAGTTGACCTTGCTTACATGATCATCTCGCCGAGCATTTCTCCATCGGACTGGCACCGTACTTGGCCAAGGAAGAGGCTCCGATTCTACGAGGAAGGAAACACGGTCTTCCATGACCGTTGCCGCTCTCCCTCGTAGAATCAAAGCTCCTCCTTGATGTCAGTTACCGCTCGGCAGAGAACATGCTCGCCGAGCTGAATACGGTCCACAAGTTCAACTAGTATGGATTTTCTACAATTTTCTAACTATTTTCTAAGTTTTTCATTTCATAAAAAGTTAAAATAAAATGTTTAGTCGTGGAGTCCATAGAAACGACCATATTTTGACCTACCAACGCATTGTCAATTGTCATTGCGTTGCATTGCACCTCGGACCGGACTCCGGACAATAAAATACTATGGTCGATCGATGCCGTTCTTTGTCGTACAGTCGCACAACGATGGCCGACGGACCCGTTACCACCAAATCTATCAGGCCGACTGTTCGGGCGTATCGTCAAAAGAGAACAAAACCACAGCAATGCAACGAAATCTGTCAAGTCGGCTGTTCGGGCTCTGATTCTACGAGTGAAGAAGTGCACAAGACAGCAATGCAACCGCAAAACCATGACAGGCAGAGCTGAACGACGACTGACGCCGGCCTGGCGCTCCCGTTGGAAACAAGCCGCACCGCACCGCACCGCAGCCGCGTGGAGTCGACAGCACGAGTTCTCCACCGTCCCACACGTTGTGTTTTCAAGTGTTACAGAAACTCAAACATACAATGCTACTGGCAGGCATATACAAGAGAAACTAATTACAAGAATAAAATCTTTCCTTGGTTTGGTATGCAGCACGTCCGAATGAAGGAAGCACATACAAGAGAAGGCTCAGCTACGCTCCGGTGAGGCAGTGCGCGTGGGGAAGACTCGGGCAGGCTCTGGAGAGGCAGCGCGGGGAAGGCTTGGCCGTCCTCCGGTGAGGCAGCGTGGGGAAGGCTCGGCGTGCTTCGGTGAGCACGAGCGAGGTGGGGCTGGGGACAAGGACGGTGCGTGCTCCAGCGAGGACGAGCGAGGCGCACTGGCCGGCCGGAGAAGAGGCGCGCTGACAAGGCAAGGCTAGGGTGGTCGCCTGGGAGCGGCGGCACTACTGGATCGATCTGGTGGAGAAGATGAGGCGACGGCGTGGCGGAGACAGAGAGGAAGAGAACTAGGGCGTGGTTTATAAAGGATACCTTTAGTCCCGGTTGGAGCTACCAACCGGGACAAAAGAATCTTTAGTCCCGGCCTATTATTAGAAACGGGACTAAAGGTCTGAGCTTTAGTCCCGGGTGTACCCACGACCCGAGAGTAAAGGGCATTTGGGTGGGCCACGAAAACTGCAGCTCCACCTTTAGTCCCGGGTGGTTGATCCATCCGGGAGTAAAGGGGGATCTGTCCCGGGTCGTGGCTACACCAGGGACTAACGCACCACCTTTAGTCCCGGGTGGTTGATCCTCCCGGGAGTAAAGGGGGAGTTGTAGTTGGCTTTCTCCAATTACCATAAGTTTTTTCCTTTTTTATATATTTCTTTTATATAAATATGCAGAGAGTTATTAATTGCCTAATAAATAAAATATTATCCAAAAAAATTATAAAAAAAATTCTTGGACTTGGTTTTGCATTATTATGCACAACAAAAATTTGTAAACTAAACTCTTTTGTTTTACTGTATAAATATTTGACATAGTGTAAATAATAATTACAATTTACTCTATGCAAAAATATACTACTTAATCAAAATCATTAAAACTATTGTTTTTTGACAGGAAATTAGTTTTCACATCTTATTAACGTTCATCATTTGGTTTTTCATCACACATTCTTCAGGGAAATCCACCGTATAGCAGACAATTCATTTAAACCGTAGAAAATATGAAAACATGACAAAAAAATCTAAAGTCACAATTATTACATAATAGGTCTAATACATCACTATATATATCAAGCGGGCATAGTAGTGAACTTCCTCTTAACATATATCCCTTGGTTATGATCACGCCGTAACCATGGAGTGTCCTCATCATTTAGTTGGATGCTTGGGTCTTTGTTCACTGTGAAGGGTGGAATTCGATCATCCTTTTCATAATCTTCTGATATGGCTGACTTGTCTTCAATTCCGACGATGTTTCTTCTCCCTGAAAGAACTATGTGGCGCTTTAGCTCATTGATTGGGTCGTTGTTGTTTTTTCCTCTCTTCGGTTTTGTAGCCATGTCCTTGACATAGAACACATGATTCACATCCTTGGCAAGGACTGAATGGTTCATCTTTGTACCCAATATTGTTGAGGTCCACGGTTGTCATTCCATACTAGGTTGTCGACTGCTACCCCTCCTCCAGTCGCCTTTACCCATTGGCACTTGAACAAAGGTACCTTAAAAGTAGGTGCATAGTTTAGTTCCATATCTCCTCTATGCGGCCATAATATGTTTGCTTATTTCCATTAGGGTCAGGTGGCATCTATGCGGACACCACTATTTTGGTTGGTGCTCCTTTTATCTTGGGCTAGTGTGTAAAATGTATTCCCATTTATCTCGTACCCTTTGTATGTGAGGATATGCCACGATGGCTGCCTAGCCAACAAATAAAGTTGCTCATCAATACTCTCATCACCCTGACATTCTTTTCGCAACCGGTCACTGAAAGTTTCCATGTGCTGACGCGTAATCCAAGCTTCAAACTTCCCTTGAAACTCGGATCGGAGCAACTCTTTATGTGTCTCGATATACGGATCCACCAAGGAGGAGTTTTGCAGAACTATGTAGTGTGCTTTATTAAAATAATTGTCCTGCATACCAATATATGGTTTCTTCCCTAGTGTCCCCTTTCCACTTAGTCTTCCCTCGTGTCGCGATTTAGGAACACCAATCGGGTTAAGGTCAGGAATAAAGTCAACACAAAACTCAATGACCTCCTCTATTCCATAGCCCTTAGCGATGCTTCCTTCTGGTCGAGCACGGTTGTGAACATATTTCTTTAGGACTCCCATGAACCCCTCAAAGGGGAACATGTTGTGCAGGAACACAGGACCGAGAATGCTAATCTCCTTGACCAGATGAACTAGGAGGTGTGTCATGATATTAAAGAAGGAAGAAGGGAACACCAACTCAAAGTTGACAAGACATTGAACCACATCATTCTGTAGTTTAGCTAGATCCATTGGATCGATTGCCTTCTGAGAAATTGCATTGAGGAATGCACATAGCTTCACGGTGGCTAGACGTACATTTGGAGGTAGAATTCCTCTTAATGCAACGGGAAGCAATTGTGTCATGACCATGTGGCAGTCATGGGACTTTAAGTTTAGGAATTTCTTCTCTGGCACATTTATTATACCCTTTATATTCGAGGAGAATCCAGATGGTACCTTGATGCTTGCTAGGCATTCAAACATGCTTTCCTTCTCTTCTTTGCTAAGAGTGTAGCTGGCAGGACTTAAGTAATGGCGTCCATCATCTGTCTTCTCTGGATGCAGGTTATCTCATTCTTTCAAACACCGCAGGTCCTGTCGTGCTTCAAGTGTGTCCTTAGGCTTCCCATACACACCCATGAAGCCTAGTAGGTTCACACAAAGATTCTTCGTCAGGTGCATCACGTCGATCGCGCTACGGACCTCTAGGACTTGCCAATAGGGTAGCTCTCAAAATATGGACTTCTTGCACATGGGTGCATGACCATCGGCGTCGTTTGGAACAGGTTCGCTGCCATGTGCCTTTCCAAATACTACTTTCACATCCTTGACCATATTGTGTACATCCTCACCAGTTCGGTTGCCCGACTTGGTCTGGTGGTCTACCTTACCTTTAAAATGCTTGCCTTTCTTTCTTAGGGGGTGATTCGCAGGAAGAAATTGATGATGGCCAAGGTACACGACCTTTTGACATTTTTTCAAGAATATACCTTTAATGTCATCGAAACAGTGCGTGCATGCATTATATCCCTTGTTTGATTGTCCTGAAAGATTACTTAGAGCAGGCCAATCATTGATTGTTACAAACAACAATGCTCGTAGGTCAAAGTGCTCCTGTTTGTGATCATCCCACACACGTACACCTGGTTTGTTCCACAAAAGTAGAAGTTCTTCAACTAGTGGCCTCAGGTACACATCAATGTCGTTGTTAGGTTGCCTTGGGCCTTGGATGAGCACTGGCATCATAATAAACTTACGCTTCATGCATAACCAGGGAGGAAGGTTGTAGATACATAGAGTAACAGGCCAAGTGCTATGACTACTGCTCTGCTCCCTGAAAGGATTCATACCATCCATACTTAAAGCAAACCTTAAGTTTCTTGCGTCATTTGCAAACTCCGAGAATTCTCTATCGATTGCTCTCCACTGGGACCCATCAGTAGGGTGTCTCAACATATTGTCTACCTTACTGGTCTTCTTTGTGCCATCACAACAACTTTGCATGGTCTTTGTTTCTGAACAGACGTTTCAAGCGTGGTATTATAGGAGCATACCACATAATCTTGGCTAGGGATTTTCTTCGTGGGACGTTCACCCTCAACATCACCAGGGTCATCTCGCCTGATCTTATACCGGGCATGCATCTAACTTCTCGTACTCCTCGCCACTGGTAGAGGATGCAGTCATTAGGACATGCATGTATCTTCTGGATTTCTAATCCCAAAGGGTAGACTACCTATTTTGCTTCGTACATAGTGGCGGGCAATTCGTTATCCTTCGAAAGCATCTTCTTTTAGATTTTTAGTAACTCCTCAAATCCCTTGTTAGATACACCATTCTTTGTCTTCCATTGCAGCAATTCTAGTGTGGTACCCAACTTTTTCTGCCCCACATCACAAGTTGGGTATAGCAATTTCTTGTGATCCTCTAGCATACGCTCGAAACTTGATCTTCTCCTTTTCACTTTCGCATTCTCTTTGTGCGTCACGAATGGCCTGAGCCAAGATCATCAGCGGGCTCATCTTCTGCCCCTACCTCTTCTTCGGCTTCCCCCATTGCAGTATCATTGAAGGCCCCATATTCAGCAATAATGTCATCATCGTCCCATTGTTCTTCTTCACCTTCTTCCATTACAACCCCGGTTTCTTCGTGCTTCGTCCAACAAATATAGTTTGGCATGAAACCCGACTTTAACAAGTGTGAATGAAGACTCCTTGAGCTAGCATATTCCTTCAAATTCTTACATATGGCACATGGGCAGCACATGAAACCATCATGTTTGTTTGCCTCGGCCACACGTAAGAATCAATGCATGCCCTCAATGAACTCTTGGGAGTGGCGATCAGCATTGTACATCCAATGCCGTCTCATCTGCATTACATGACATATATAACATATTAAAACCTAGAACATAATTAGTTAATTATACGACATGCATGCCACCACACAAGGTATTAATTTATGAAAGTCTCGCTACAATGTAGATAATCCCAACTACCACTAAAAAAACTAAAGCTAAAATGCACTTCAGCAGCATAAGGATTTTGCGACCAATCCCAACTAAAACAGATAGAACATGCGTTTGTTCAACATCTATGGGCTTCTTCCACAGGATCACTGCCTCATCAGCCGTCGTAACCGCCTGTGCAAGAGAGTTTTGCACGTGTTCAATATACTCTTCCTCCCGGTACTAGCCTGAACATCCAGTGCCATCCCACTGAAATTAAAACAAAAAATTAGAACTTTAATCTTTCCCTTCTCCCTATCTAGCCCGAAGGCCCACTCCTACTCCAAGGCCCGCTCGGATCTCTCTTTTTTTTTCTCTCCCCCTTCTCAGCCCTATGCTTCTGGCCTCCACCGCATCAGCAAGCACTAGTACAGAAAATGGGCTTTACTTCCGGTTGGGAAACCCCTTCAGCCCCGGTTTCCCAACCGGGAGCACGAATTCGGGACTAAAGGGCCCCTCCTTTAGTCCCAGTTTCTCGCCCGGGACTAAAGGTGCACCTTTAGTCCCTGGTTGGTATTACCAACCAGGACTAAAGGTTTCCTTTTTTTGTTTCTATTTTTCAATTGATGATTCGTTTTGGTTTTCGAATATGTTTTCGAATACACATTCTACGCTGCTAGTAATATACGTATTCTACACGTTTATAATGTTCGAACATTTTGTACAAACTAAAGTATGAAACTAACGTATATATTACATGCATATACATATATTGTACGTTATTTTATGTACATATAATATGTATATATATATATATATTACAAATAAAGCTTGCATTGTATATTCTATCATATCCTTGGGATAACAAATTCACTCCATCTGGTTTGGCTTCCATGTTTCATTGATGTCATTGTAGAACTCGCCGGCGGGGTTGAAGACCTGGTCATTAAGAAATCCTGCTATGGTCTCTTGAATTGCTTTTAGTTGGTCACATCGTATGAATTTTTCCTTCAACCATAGTGTCTTCAATAAAAGTTAAAGGAAAAGTGTTAATATATATATATATATATGTGTGTTGGTCACGTGATTACTTATATATATGAGCAACAAAAGAAATTGTGAATATATGAATATATTTATATAACATACTTTGAGGATCTCTTCAGGAGTTCTATTTGCGTACGCCATGATGAACTCGCAAACATAGTATCTGCAGTAGTTGTTCCCCTGTTCTTGCCTCAGAACCCACTTTTACGAGAAAAAAGATCTGGTGAATTGAAAGCATGCATGGTGTTAATTGAATTATAAATATATATATATATATATATATATAAATGTAGCTAGTACTTACTTTGTGTGCGATTGTAACACCCTAAAATTTGCTCCTTTTGGAAATGTAGTTAAATTGATTTAATTTCGCATTTTTGTGTTCATGAAATATAGGGAAAAATTTCATTAAATTTAAAATTTATCATAAGGTAGCAACATGTTTGCGCATACATTCCGGTGCAATTGATTTTTTTTATTTTGTGGTTTGAATCAAGTTTCAAAATGGGTTGAATTGCTTTTGGAAATAAATTTGAAAATGGCTTTGAAATAAAAGAAAAGAAAATAAGAAACTAAGAGCATTTAAAAAGTTGTGAAAATTTATTTTTGAAAACTTACCAAAATTTCTCATTCTTATTTGAATTGAAAAGTATATTGAAAATAATATTTGAACTTGATTTGATTCTTAATTGAAATTGGTTTTGAAATAGGAAATAGAAAAGGATATGATAAAGAAGAAGAAAAAAAACTCCCTTCTCCCCTTAGGCCCGAAGGCCTGCTTCTGTTTCTCTCTCCTCGGCCCACTATTTTTTTCCCCGGCGCGACCAGCTCTTTTTCTCTCCCTTCCCCATTCCGTGGCCCAGCTTGGCTTATCCCAAAAGCTTGTGTGGTGCTTTATGATTTCGCCCAGTCGGTGAGATATACGTGGTGATCAAGAAGAGAAAGAAGAACGTTGAAGGTTAAAGCTTACCGAAGGATTGATGTTTAAGACAAGTATAGTATGGGATCTTCCTTGTTGTCCTATTCATCTTTAATTATTTAATTCATACTGCATGTGTCTACCTTGACCGCCACTAAGGATTTCCTAGTACTTTGTTACCCTATACCTTGACGCCTTTGGGTTATTGCATTGGGTAGTATGATGCTAGTGCTCAACTACAACCATGATCTTGTAACTTGACTAATGGTATATGCAATTAAACATTAAAAGATGCTTTTTAGCAACATGGAACAAGGGGGCTAGAGCATTGGGCTGTTTTATGGTGCTCTAGATTCCTCTCCCTAAGGACTTATCTGTAAGTGATCATCCGGGACTTACAGTACAGCTGTGAGGGCTATATGGCTCTGGCTTTAGCTCAGTATGAGGACCTTTTCTAGCTTGTTAGTGGTTACCTTTATTGGTGTAAGAATGGCTTGTCGAATTGGGTATAGGACAGCCTCTACTCTTATGTGTATAGCTGTGATGGAATTGTGCCATTCGACAGGGGGTTCCTACATCTGTTTGTCGAGTGAATCTAATGGCCCTAACTTGTTAGACGAACCTTTGAAAGGCTTCATAGTGAACCCTACCGACCTTCCTTAGTAGTGGGTCAAGAGGTTGGCCACCTCGGGCGAAAGGGTAAAACATGACTCACAGTGAAAGTGTACAACCTCTGCAGAGTGTAAAACTGGTATATCAGCCGTGCTCACGGTCACGAGCGGCCTTGGAACCCTTATGGAATAGATGATGGACATTAATGATATGGATGATGAAGATGCTCACTAATGGTTAATTGTTTATGCTATTCATTATTCATGTTCACCTGATCATGTGTTTATGGGCTTGTGATAAACTTATTGCTACTCCTATGCTAAAATTATGATAATTAAAAGCTAATCGCAGTTAAACCAGTGTCAGCCTTTTGAGCCTCATGAACCCCATGTTATATTTGTTGAGTACGACATGTACCTACGATTGCTTTATTTTCAATTATTTGGAAAAATCCCAGATGGGTACCAGATTGCTAGAGTTTGGAGGAATTAGGCTGGTGATCAACCAGTCAGTTGTCCCTGTGGATTTGGAGTCTTCGCCTGAAGATCGGAGTTGTCTTTACGTTGTCTACACTCTGAGGTTATATTCTTTATACTAATACGCTATGTATTTAAGCATTGTCTTTTGATATTACCCTTATTTGTAGCTATATGTTATATTTGACTTCCTAGGCTCACATATGGTGTGTATCTGGTTTTGTTCTTAAAACCGGGTGCTACAGCGATTACATCTAGTGGTGCTTTGCAATGTTTTATGTGGTGTTCCTCAATAAAACTTTTCCAAACACTGCGCCCAATAAAATAAAAACTTAATTTGACCTTTAATAATTGTTGTAGTTAAGAGATCAGGGTATATATAATTGCTAGAGAGACCAAATTAACCTTGGATAATATCTATCATGTCTTGGTACTCTGTTTGCTCTTTTCTTAACGAGTCTAAGATGCTCAAGCGACTATTAGCCATATCGATGACCATCAATATCCAGTGATTGCTGCATATGTTTTTATACACAAATATGATCGACATTAACTAGAGTCAACATATATATATATATGGGAGATAGCTTAGCTAGTAAGCAAATAATTGAACAAATGTCCATATGATCGATATTAATTATTTAACACTCACTTGAAGTTGTAAGGGAAGAGTATGTTCTTGTTTTGTTGGTTCACTAAGAACATCATGAGATTTTTCTCGAGTTCAGCTTTCCATTGAGGTGGGGGGTTAGGGTGTTTGAATACGATATTTGGATCAATGAAACCAACATCATTATCCTTTCTCTTTCTAAGTTCTGTCATCTCATATCTGCATATATAAAAATATAGTGTGAGGATATATAATTTATATATATACATGTAGCTTTATATATATACACTTTAATAGTAGAAAATAATCACACTTACAGACAATAGCAGCTAATGAGATTTTTGTCGAGAGAGTCCAGGTGGCATAGTTGGTGTAATTCTACAAACTCGACATATATAACGTCATCGCCACGAAAGTAATGTTGGTTTCTAACTCTGACGGGAACAAAGGCCTCTCCCCGTTCACACGCCGCCATGTACCACTTGTTTAGCAGGTACATTTGCGTACCCAGTTCACCAAAGGCCTCAGGGTTGTATAGACTCTTTCCATGTTCAAATTTCTTCCAAGGATCCACTTTTAGAGTAGATGGTCCTTCAGCGAGCACTTGGGCAAGGTCCAAACCAGTTTCCTCGTAAAACCGAGCCAGCTCCTCAAAATCGACGTCTAAGTCTAAGTTCGAACCATATTCATTATGAACGACAATAGGGGGGACTGATTGTTGCGATTGTTGTCCGAGTTGTGCAACACCTTTCCCTGGTCTAGTCTTTTTATGCGCCGCCTCAAATGACTTGGTGAGAGAGCGGTCGTAGTCCGATTTTGGCAGGGTCTTTTGAGATTCCCGCTTTTTCTGGTCCACCTTCTTTCTTAGAAGATCTAGAGGTAGGTAGAAGTACGGGTTCTCTGGGTTCTCCCTTGCTTCTCGTTGCTTTTTCACTTTTTTGAAGAAACTGTCCACATCTTTTTGTACTGCAACATTTAATTCCTTTTCACTTTTCTCGTAAGACGGTTTTTGGGGAATAACTGGATTAGATGAGGCTTTCTTCTTTGCCGGCTGGTGGGCCAACGGCTTTGTTTACGGGGCGGACCTCTTAGAAGCTAGCTTCTTCTTAGTCATCAAGGGAGGTGGGGAAGCCGTTGGAGACCTCCTTGGAGGCGTTGGAGACCTCCTTGGAGGTGGCGGCGTTGCCACCTGATTTCCTGGAGCACTATGATGATCTATAGATTGGATAATTGGACTTAGGTTGGCGGAGACCCTGCTGTGTGAGTACAAAAAAGAATAATTAGGTAAAAGAAATTGTTATTTTTAATCATGCATGTCAATAGAAAATTACTGAAAATTTTTTTGTTCAAGTTGTCCGCACCTACTGTCTGGCAATTGAGGAAGCGGCGGTGGACTAGAGACCCCGAGAATAATGATGTAGCGCTTGCACCATAGTATGAATGTCTTCTCTGCTTCTCCTAGAGTCTTCTCTCCATCACTTCCTGGAATGTCAAGAGCCAGATCACTAAAACCTTTGTTAACTCTATCCACTAAGATGCTAACATATCCAGGTGGTATTATTGCCCAATAGATTCTTGGTGTCTTGGTAGGATCTGGAGGAGAAAAAACACCAAGAGCCACCATGATTGTGGCATTCTCTTTTGGAATATGTAGCTCACATGATGTAAATGTGGCAGTGATGTCATCCATAGGGAAACGTAGCATCACATGTTGATTCCTGGATCTGATGTCTGCCTTTGGGCACTCATTGCTATTTGCACTTGCTTTATAATTTCGTCCTGCATTCTAGCTTGCATGTTTTTTCGCGCTCTTGTGCTTGAAGCAAGGCCTCCCGTGACTCATGAACATATTCCTCCAATCTGTTGATCCACGCTGCTTCCTCGTCCTTTCTTCTCTGTCGACTTCTATAGGTATCTCTGTCGTTAGGGAAACCATGCTCCCAAGAAATGTTCCATCCTAAACCTCTTGTTCGGCCACTGTGTTCAGCAGTCCCAATGGCATACGTCAGTTCGTCCTTCTCTCTATTGGGCCTGAACGCACCAATAGCTTTAGCTTGTAGAGCATAAGATAATCTTTGTGTTGCTCTTTCGATTTTTGGGCCATGAACCAGCTTCCCAATCTCTAGGTCCAGTCTTCCCCCATGAGTGAAAAACCAATTCTTCGCGCGTTTGGGCCAATTTAGTGATTCTGGTGTGATACCCTCGGCAAGAATGTCCGCTTCCATTTTTTCCCACTAGGGAATGGCAGTCGCGTAGCCACCAGATCCCATGCCATGGTGGTATACCTTATGTCGGGCATTCTCTTGGTTCCTTCTCACCCATTCCTCACCCTCTTCCGATGTCTTGTACTGTACAAAATCATTCCAGTAGGGCCTCAACTTCACGAGCGGGCCCCTAGTATTGAAATTGGGCGTTAGGTTCTTCTTGACGTATTTCGTGTATTGGGATTTCTTCCAAGTCTAGAATTGTGTGGTCATCTTCTTCATAGCCCACTTTCGAACTAGCTCCTTCAATTCATCATCGTTGATATCTTCATAATCATCCGCTTGCAACGTGAAATGTTGACGGATATCATCCCAAATTAAATTCTTATCAAGATCAGAGACAAAACTAACATCAGGCTCGTTGATCTTTTGCTTCCATTCACGGGCACTGATCGGAAGTTTGTCCCTTACAAGGCACCTACAGTGTTGCACGAATTTCCTTGCATGTGGACCAAGTGGTTCGCCTGTCTCGATATTGAATTCCGATATTTTGTAGCGCCCCTCCAATGGCTTTTTTGGTCCTCGAATATTTTTGCTTTTTGCCATTGTGGTCGTCGATCCAGAGGGCTACGTATAAAAATAAAACATGTTTCAATAAATAACCATCCATACTAGTTGACCTTGCTTACGTGATCATCTCGGCGAGCATTTCTCCACCGGATGGCACCGTACTTGGCTAAGGAAGAGCTCCGATTCTACGAGGAAGGGAACACGGTCTTCCACGACCGTTGCTGCTCTCCCTTGTAGAATCAAAGCTCCTCCTTGACGTCCGTTACCGCTCGACAGAGAACATGCTCGCCGAGATGAACACGGTCCGCAAATTCAACTAATACGGATTTTCTACAATTTTCTAACTATTTTCTAAGTTTTTCATTTCATGGAAAATTAATTCTAAAAAATAAAAGGCATGATTTATAAGTATTTCATTTCATGGAAAAAATAATTCTAAGTGACCTGCTCGATATCGGCGAGCTCACGGGCGTTTAGGTTGCCAAGGATAGTAACATTTGTAAATGACATTTGTAGGTCTAAAGTTATCAAATATCCATCAAATTATAGCTCAAAAACATGTTTCAATAAATAACCATCCGTACTAGTTGACCTTGCTTACGTGATCATCTCGGTAAATGCACCAGAATTCTTGGAGAATATTCAAATACCCCAAAGAGCCAGCTATATTAGAGTAATTATGTTAGAATTGAGCCGTATAGCTTCTCATTTGTTATGGCTTGGACCTTTTATGGCGGATCTCGGGGCACAGACTCCTTTTTTCTACATTTTTAGAGAGAGAGAATTGATATATGATCTATTTGAAGCTGCTACAGGTATGCGAATGATGCATAATTACTTTCGCATCGGAGGGGTAGCTGCCGATCTCCCTTATGGATGGATGGATAAATGTTTAGATTTCTGTGATTATTTTTTACCCCCGAGCATTTCTCCACCGGACGGCACCGTACTTGGCCAAGGAAGAGCTCCGATTCTACGAGGAAGGGAACACGGTCTTCACGACCGTTGCCGCTCTCCCTCATAGAATCAAAGCTCCTCCTTGACGTCTGTTACCGCTCGGCAGAGAACATGCTCGCCGAGCTGAATACGGTCCGCAAGTTCAACTAGTATGGATTTTCTACAATTTTCTAACTATTTTCTAAGTTTTTCATTTCATAAAAAGTTAAAATAAAATGTTTAGTCGTGGAGTCCATAGAAACGACCGTATTTTGACCTAGCAACGCATTGTCAATTGTCATTGCATTGCATTGCACCCCGGACCGGACTCCGGACAATAAAATACTATGCTCGATCGATGCCGTTCTTTGTCGTACAGTCGCACGGCGACGGCCGACGGACCCGTAACCACCAAATCTGTCAGGCCGGTTGTTCGGGCGTATCATCAAAAGAGAACGAAACTACAGCAACGCAACGAAATCTGTCAGGCCGGCTGTTCGGGCTCTGATTCTACGAGCGAAGGTGCACAAGACAGCAACGCAACCGCAAAACCATGATAGGCAGAGCTGAACGACGACTGTCGCTGGCCTGGCGCTCCCGATGGAAACGAGCCACACCGCACCGTAGCCGCGTGGAGTCTACAGCACGAGTTCTCCACTGTCCCGCACGTCGTGTTTTCAAGTGTTACAGAAACTCAAACATACAATGCTACTGGCAGGCACATACAAGAGAAACTAATTACAAGAATAAAATCTTTCCTTGGTTCAGTATGCAGCACGTCCGAATGAAGGAAGCACATACAAGAGAAGGCTCGGCCGCGCTCTGGTGAGGCAGCGCACGTGGGGAAGGCTCGGGCGAGCTCCGGAGAGGCAGCGCGGGGAAGGCTCGGCCGCCCTCCAGTGAGGCAGCGCGGGGAAGCCTTGGCGCGCTCCGGTGAGCACGAGTGAGGTGGGGGCCGGGGACGAGGATGGCGCGCGCTCCAGCGAGGACGAGCGAGGCGCGCTGGCCGGCCGGAGAAGAGGCGCACTGACGAGGCAAGGCTAGGGTGGTCGCCTGGGAGCAGCGGCACTGTTGGATCGATCTGGTGGAGAAGATGAGGCGACGGCGTGGCGGAGACATAGAGGAAGAGAACTAGGGCGTGGTTTATAATGGATATCTTTAGTCCCGGTCGGAGCTACCAACAGGGACTAAAGAATCTTTAGCCTCGGTCTATTATTAGGACCGGGACTAAAGGTCTGAGCTTTAGTCCCGGGTGTACCCACGACCCGGGAGTAAAGGGCATTTGGGTGGGCCGCGAAAACTGTAGCTCCACCTTTAGTCCCGGGTGGTTGATCCACCAGGGAGTAAAGGGGGATCTGTCCCGGGTCATGGCTACACCCGGGACTAAAGCACCACCATTAGTCCTGGGTGGTCGATCCACCCGGGAGTAAAGGGGGAGCTGCAGTTGGCTTTCTCCAATTACCATAAGTTTTTTTCTTTTTTATATATTTCTTTTATATAAATATGCAGAGAGTTATTAATTGCCTAATAAATAAAATATTATCCAAAAAATTATAAAAAAATTCTTAGACTTGGTTTTGCATTATTATGCACAACAAAAATTTGTAAACTAAACTCTTTTGTTTTACTGTATAAATATTTGACATAGTGTAAATAATAATTACAATTTACACCATGCAAAAATATACTACTTAATTAAAATCATTAAAATTATTGTTTTTCGACAGGAAATTAGTTTTCACATCTTATTAACGTTCATCATTTGGTTTTTCATCACACATTCTTCACGGGAAATCCACCGTCTAGCAGAAAATTCATTTAAACCGTAGAAAATATGAAAACACGACAAAAAAATCTGAAGTCACAATTATTACATAATAGGTCCAATACAACACTATATATATCAAGCGGGCACAAGAGTGAACTTCTTCTTAACATATATCCCTTGGTTATGATCGCGCCGTAACCATGGAGTGTCCTCATCATTTAGCTGGATGCTTGGGTCTTTGTTCACTGTGAAGGGTCGAATTCGATCATCCTTTTCATAATCTTCTGATATGGCTGACTTGTCTTCAATTCCGACGATGTTTCTTCTCCCTGAAAGAACTATGTGGCGCTTTTCATAATCTTCTGTTGTCCTTGGCTGTTATCATTTGCAGGGACCTGTGATTAGCTTCCGCATTAGGAAATAATAATGTCCTATGTTTTTGTCATTATTTTTTGGACAAATTTTAAACCTCATAAAGTATAGAATTGCACCAATATTTTGGCCCAATTTTTTACATTTGGTCCCATTTTTTAAAGAAATTTTACGTTTTGCCCTCTGGGAGACGTAAACTTATCTTTGGACCCTGGGGGTTGGCGTCAGGACTCATGTCTCCGAGGTAACACGTCTCGGCGCCACAGATCTTGGCTCTGAGATGCCTGGCCGTGCACAGCAGGGCATCCTAGGCGTCGTTGACGTGGGTGGTACCTCGGAGCCACAGATCTTGGCTCCGAGCTCGGCGCCAAGATCTGTGGCTCCGAGCTCGGAGCCGTGGATCCTAGCACCGAGCATGGATTCAAAACCCATGGCCAAGTTTTCCTTGCCGAGGCTGCTTTCATTTCTTACTCCTCCCTCTCGGGTTCTTCCTCTCTCTAACCCGGCCAATCTCTTGAATCAACGAATTTGACCTTGAATACTTGGATTTGATCCATACATCTTCGCGAGCAAGGTATCCACTCTCCCCTTATAATTTTTTACACATTGATTTGGTATATGTTACATCTATTTTGCAACCCTAGATACGTTATTACCTAATGTTTGAAGTGATTTTTTATTTTTTGTATTATGTAACGGTAGAATGCCAAGGCGTGGTAAAGCTAGTACGCTAAGGTAATCTCTTATCATTTTGTTATATTATGTTTTCATTTATGTGCAATAAATGGAAAACCCCTAGGTTTAGGGTTTAATGTTCATTGCTTTCGGTACTTAGAACAAATTTGGTTCAATTATAGTTATGGCAGGATGACCGGACATACCTTTGACCCATTGCCTCCGCCTAGTTGTGTTCCAGTGCCCATGTGCTGGTGCGGTGATCCTTGCAAGGTAGCAAGTCCGATGAAGAGGATACGTATAGGCAGAGGTATTGGATGTGTGCCAATTTTGCGTTTGAACCTACACTTCGTCAACGCCGCATTAACAAGATGGTGAGAAATTGATGTTGTTAATGCGGCGCTGACGAAGTGTAGGCTCAAACGCAAAATTGGCACACATCCAATACCTCTGTCTATACGTGTCCTCTTCATCGGACTTGGCTACCTTGCAAGGATCACCGCACCAGCACATGGGCACTGGAACACCACAAGGCAGAGGCACTGGGTCGAAGGCATTTCCGGTGATCCGGCCATAACTACATTCCTGGCTTTTCGTGATTCCCGGGAGGACCTTGGAGGCACTGCAAAACTAGATCGTACTATCAAAGAAGGCCAGCGCGTGCAGCACGGCCTTCGATGCATGTCCTCCAAGGTCCAAGGCAACTCATCGGCTACTTTTACTGAAATCAGATATACCGTATATTCTAATGCAGATATCTAAGAGGCCTACAAGTCTATAGTCTACAATATTTTCGTTTAAAGGCCTCTTGATTGATAAATTGTCAATTTAACGTAGAGATCTACCGTATACATATGAACATTATATCAATTTAGGTATCAAAATTGGTGGTAAGTACTTTTCCGCCGGTTCAATCGGTGGTAACTACTTTCCACAGCCTCAATCGGTGCTATTAGTATAGTTTTGCAAATTTTTTTATTTCAACAAATATTTCTTCAAAAAAAACTAATTTAAAATATATATTAAAAAAAATTGGCCTTCTTTGACTCTTTCATCCTCAAGAACAAGCCCAGTGGCCATTGTCGGTCCTCGTTGCTCTAAAGGGTAAAGCGGGAATTAAAGTCCAGAACCCTTAATATAAATATATCATAACTTTAATATATACTCAATATGGCTATATATGAAATGTTACCAATAAATATTTGAATTATATTCAAAAACACTTTTTATGAAATACTCCCTCCATCCCAAAATAAATGACTTTCTAGAAATTTTGAAGCAAAATTGTAAAAGACTGCATATATCGTGGTCTCCTTTCCTATTATATCTCTTGTCTTTGGCTGTTATCATTTGCACGGACTTGTGATTAGCTTCCGCATTAGTAAGTAATAATGTCCTATGTTTTTGTCATTCTTTTTTGGACAAATTTTAAACCTCATAAAGTATAGAATTGCAACCGACCTTTTGGTGGGTGAACAAGTCATGAATTTTTACATAAATCAAAACAGGAAGCTTGTGGTGTACAAACTGGTAAGAAGCAGGGAAGAGTTTAGCATTTAAGGCTTAAGTGTCGAAATTGGAAGATTACAATGAACACAAGAAGACAATGACTCAGATAAATTATTCATTCTCTGTACCTAGATAGTGACCTCACACAAGCTAGAAAAAGCAAGCCACGCAATTTAATTCTGGTGAGCTGCTGCGCTGTAAGGTTGCTGCAGCTGTCGTGTGAATAATGGCTTTGATAATGATCTTACATCGATGTAAGCATGATGGAACAACCAGGCTTCTCAAGATACATAGATATACTCGGTCCATCCATGAAACAATGTAATTATAGACTGAGCCCAGGAAGTCAAATCCCACGTATGGCCACAAGTAAAGGTAATATCAACAGACAACGCTTAATACATAGCGTATTAGTACAAAGAAAATAACTTTAGGCAAACAGCGGAAAGACAACTCTGATCTTTAAGTGAAGACTCCAACTCTACACGGACAACTGACTGGTTGATCACAAGCCTAACTGCTTGACAATCTAGCAATCTGGTACCCATCCAGAATTTTTATCCAAGAATTGAAAATAAAGCAAGCGTAAGTACACGAGTCGTCGAGCACCTTTTGCGCTCATGGTTGTACTATGAATCCTAGATTTTGCACACAGATAAGTCCTTAGGGAGGGCCAAGAGCATTATGTGTAAAAGCCAGAAGCTCCATCGCCCTATATTCAAGTTGCTAAAAGAAAGTTTTAACCTTTGTTGCATAAATCCATTAGACAACATTCAGATCATGTATAGTTAATTTGAGCGCTAGCACAACTACCCATATGCATTTGATCCCACGATGACAAGGTATCAAGATA